>NC_134300.1:1943498-2162191 GCF_949628215.1 Phalacrocorax aristotelis
TAAGACCTTTTAATGATCACGTGTGGACAAAGTACAAGTTTCACACCTTAAAGAAAAAGAAGTTACAGCCACCCTTGGTCAGGTTTAACACTTTAGTGACTCAATGCTGTTTTAGCCAACTTATCTAAGCGTCTTCCCTTAAGCCCGTCCCAGCCCCTGCTTAGAAACTATGAGATTCCAGCTCAGACCAGCAAAAGAACATATTCTTTTGAAGGAAAAGAACTTCAAAAGAACATATTGAGCCTGTTATCTTAAACACCACTTTGACATTAAAGCACAGCTGCAATTTCAGCTACCCTTTGCACTGCTTGCTTTGACCATACAATGTAAAGACACCATTTCTCTTCGTCCTAACAAGGATAAAGACTTAACATTTCCTTACCAAACCCATCATTGGGGCACTTCAAACCAGGAGAGAATCCCTGGGGAGGGCTAGGTTTGGCAATGGCCACAGCAAGGCCTGACACTCGCGAGGTTCCCTTCAGCTGCAGCATTACCCTCCTAGAAGAGAGGAATTATGAGTGAAATTTTGAATTCATTAATGAAGAGTCACAATCCAAGACACACTAACGTTGATATATTGCAGTCGAGCATGTGACGATGCTTTTGACCAAAATAACCAATGCGTGCCTTTTTCTTTATCTTCTCAGAACTGCGTGTGATTACATAGAGAGCAACAAGCAGAAAACATCAGCCGGCTCTGCCCAGGAAGAGATGTGACCAATCTTAATCACACAGAATCATAGAATCATTAAAGGTTGGAAAAGACCTCTAGGATCATCAAGTCCAGCCGCCAACCCAACACCCCCAGGCCTCCTAAACCATGCCCTCAAGTGCCACGTCTACATGTTTTTTGAACCCCCCCAGGGATGGTGACTCCCCCACCTCTCTGGGCAGCCTGTGCCAGGGCCTGACCGCTCTGGCAGGGAAGACATTTTCCCTCACATCCAACCTAAACCTGCCCTGACGCAGCTTGAGGCCGTTTCCTCTCGTCCTGTCACTGGTGACCTGGGAGCAGAGACCGACCCCCCCCTCACTCCAGCCCCTCTCAGGCAGCTGCAGAGAGCGAGAAGGGCTCCCCTCAGCCCCCTCTTCTCCAGACGTTGTTTAATGAACTTTAGTAACTGCTACATTGATGAACATAGCATGAGAATTTACACAGAGCAGAGATCTCCTAACAGCAAACCAGCCCATTTAAGAAGAAATAAGTTCAGGCACTAAACCACAGTAAAACCACAAATATTTCAACCTCACTATCAGCGCAGTCAGGGCTGATTCTGCCATCTGTCCCCTGAAAAATGACGTTTTCATCACCAGATTAGGGACCCGTATCAGTCTTCCGGCCTCCGCTCACTCTGGGATGATAAAAACTGATGATGACTGACCTGTTGAAGAGGTTCCCGTCTAGAAGTATCATGTAGGGTGGGTGTGGGCCATCAGCAAGCACCCAGCTCAGGTCCTCCTCCTTCTCAACCACGTGGATCACCCCTGTGTCTCCGCTGATGGAGGCTGCGGAAAGAGAGCATGCCCTTCACCTTTCACAGTGATCTACTTCCTTCACACCCCCAAACCACCCCGGAATAGCAGGCAGTAGGTTATTAAGGGCTTTAGGGAAGAATGCTTCACGGGTTTAGAGGGCTGGAGGAAGCCATTTGGTGAAGCAGCACCATTTCGCTAAAGCAGGACAGAAAAAGGAACAGTGGCTTTTAGGAGGGAAAGGAAAAAGCTGAACAGCACAGACGAAGAAATAAGCACTCATGCTTTGAAAGCATCTTTTGTTTAAGTGCATCAAAGCACTGAAGGGCCTTCAGCTAACTAAGCAGTATGAGTCTCCTGTGACTGAGGAGAATAAGGGAGGATAGCAGGAAACAGGCTCCGAGACAGAAAGGCGCTCAAAGGAGACAGAACCTGCCTCAGGGACCGTAGTCACAGAAGGGTTAGTGCTGCACCTCAGCGAGGAGGAAAGATTGCAAATTCAGAAACTGAGGGCTCAAAGACACCTCAGCATGAGGCCTGGAGAAGCACGAAGGGCAAAAGATTGTGATGGTAAAGGGGGCTAGCAATAAAGCAGGCCCACCGCTTGTCATTTCACCACCTCCCAAAGAAAACGGACGACAGACAAAGCACTTCCATAAGATACTGATAAAAACAAGCACTTTTTCAACCCCCGCCCCCGGTTAGTAACTGCCGTCATTGTCGGAAGCTGCCTGTGACCGGGAAGGCAGGACTGCGTGCGGCTGTCTGCCCTAATGCTAGGCTGACACAGAGGGTGGAAGAGGAGTGAAGAGAACCTTGTACCCTCGGTTATTTGACTGACTAAGCACAGCTGTGCTGCCCTGTAGTGGCAGCTGACAACTTCCACTGCAGGGAGTGGCTCACCATGGCAGCAAAACTGAGTTGGAAACGAGCAAAACACTGACTCACACTAACTTCAGCCAGGAATATCGCTTGAATGGGGTTCCCTTATCTATATTTTAATTAAGAGTCATGCAGTCCTGCCTTCTCCATTTCAGTATGGCGAAGTTAACAAGCTTTGCACAAGTGGCTCAGCCAAACCCTCTTCTCCCTTTAGATGTCACCTCCTCACTTATTCACTCCCTGCTCCCTTTCTCTCATACCTTGTTAACCCCAATGCATTCTGTACCGCTCACGGCTTTGCCTTGTACCCCTAGAAGCTGTGGGTTGGCTTTGTCCTGTGCATGCACTGACCGCACAAGCTCAAAATGCCTTGACAGGGATTTTTGAGGTCTGTAGGAACACAGTCTAAGGTCTCCACCCCTCAATTTAGCAGAAACAGGTCAGAGTATTCATCATTACTGGAGCAGAATTGGAAAAGAGGGCAAACAGCGCTGAGAACAAGGGAAATACTGATCTAGGTGAGTCAAACAAGAAAGATAGATTACACCCCACCACTCACGGCATGGCCATCCCCAGGAGCAGCTCTGGGGTCCCACAGCTCTACTCACACTGGCAGCCAATCTGGTGGGTGGCATTCAGGAGGCGAACGCACGGTGCCGTTTTGTTCAGGGGGATGTAGATCTTCCTCTCAACAGAGTTCCCCCAGCAGGAGCCTGGGGACAAGACATAGCCCTGCCTCAGAGGGGGACAAACCAGGGGCTCCCTGCGTCTCATAGAATCATAAAGGTTGGAAAAGACCTCTAGGATCATCAAGTCCAACCCCCAACCCAACACCCCCAGGCCTCCTAAACCATGTCCCCAAGTGCCACGTCTACATGTTTTTTGAACCCCCCCAGGGACGGTGACTCCCCCACCTCTCTGGGCAGCCTGTGCCAGGGCCTGACCACTCTTGCAGGGAACACATTTTCCCTCACATCCAACCTAAACCTGCCCTGATGCAGCCTGAGGCTGTTCCCTCTCGTCCTGTCACTGGTGACCTGGGAGCAGAGACCAGCCCCCCCCTCACTCCAGCCCCTCTCAGGCAGCTGCAGAGAGCGAGAAGGGCTCCCCTCAGCCTCCCCTTCTCCAGGCTAAACCCCCCCAGCCCCCTCAGCCGCTCCCCAGCACACTTGTGCTCCACACCCTGCCCCAGCCCCGCTGCCCTTCTCTGGACACGCTCCAGCACCTTAAGGTCCTTCTTGTCCCGAGAGGCCCAAACCTGAGCCCAGCATTCGAGGTGGGGCCTCCCCGGTGCTGAGCACAGGGGCCCCATCCCTGCCCGGCTCCTGCTGGCCACACCAGTGCTGACACAAGCCCAGGGGCTGGTGGCCTCCTTGGCCACCTGGGCACTGCTGGCTCATGCTCAGCCGGCTGTCAGCCAGCACCCCCAGGTTCTTCTCACCCGGGCAGCTTTCCAGCTACTCCAAGCCCGTAGCGTTGCATGGGGTTGTCGTGACCCCGGTGCACAAGAGGCTCCCCCCAACACAGGGGGGAAAGACGAGCTCCTCACCAACCCAGCACGGCCAGGCGAGGGCTCCCAGTGCCGCCATGTCGAAGGGGACCAGGCGACGCCCTCCGTGCCTCTGCTCCAGCCGTGGAGCGGCCCCAAATCGGAGGAAGCCCGCCCCGCCCAGACCCTCTTTCAGCCAGCCTCACCCGCTGCCAGCACGGCGAGAAGCAGCCCCTGGAGCAGCCCCCACCAGGCCGGGAGCGGGGCTCGGCAACCACCCGCAGTGGCCTCCATCCCCCGGCCGCCCCAGGCTCTCCCTGCCACCGCCGCCATCTTCCCGACCCTTCCGCTTCCTCCGTCCCGACCACGCACGGGGCGACACCGGAAGCCGCTCTGCACCGGCGGGAGGACTGACACTCGATGGTCGGAGAGGTGGCGGAAGCGGAAGTCAGCTGGGGGTACTTCCGGGGTGCCGACGTGGAGGACCGGGTTGGAGGGCGATGCTGACTAAGTTCGAGACTAAGTCGGCCCGGGTGAAAGGTAACGGTGGGACCGGGCTTGGGTTGGGCTGGAAGCCCCTGGGGCCTGGGGGGACCGTTCTGGGACCTTCTTCCCACCCCCGGGGTCCCTGGGGGGCGGCGGGGGGGAATTCGACCCCTGGGGCTTCTCTGGGCCCCCAAGTGCGCGGAGACCTCGCCCTCACGACCCTCTGTGTCTCGGCAGGGCTCAGCTTTCACCCTAAGCGGCCGTGGATCCTCACCAGCCTGCACAATGGCGTCATCCAACTGTGGGATTATCGGATGTGCACCCTTATCGACAAATTCGACGAGCACGACGGTCAGTGCGCTGGGAGGGGGTTGGTGGGGCTTGGGGAGGGAAAACTGGATGTGAGAGGAGGGAGGGAGGCTCTGCCAGAGCGTTGCTGAGGCTTCTGCTTGTTTGATTTCCGATCCTCCCTGTTTTAGCCTTTGTGGCCAGTTTGCTGGTTCTGAACGTTGCACATGCATAAAATAAGGTATTAGTTTTGTTTCTGGTGTGAAAACGAACCTGCAAATACAGCTCTGAAGGGCCTGGATGTTTTGTGGTGGGTTGCTGCAGGCATCTTGATGGAAAGGAGCAGGTTTGGGAACAGTTAGGTGACTTTTTGTTGTTGCTTTGAAGCTCTTAATTTGTCAATAGCAACAGGAGTGAGGAGGCAGGCAAAATTGTGATCATTGATAGGGCAAGGGTTCAGTATGGGGCGATAAGGCAAGGGATCGCTCTGGCTGTCAGCCATCTTGCTGTGTCCAACCTGCTTTTCTATTTGTAGGACCCGTTCGAGGTATTGATTTCCACAAACAACAGCCTCTCTTTGTTTCTGGAGGTGATGATTACAAAATAAAGGTAAAATTTTACCCCTTTAGCTCTTGTTCTCTGAAAGGCATCATCAGGACTGTGCAAAGAAACCGGTTAAAAGATGAGAAGGAGCCTGGGTGGGTGGGAAATAGTGTTTGGGAATTGCGGTTCTCCTGTCGCAGAGACATTACAGTTAACTGCAGCGGGTTGGCAGTCTCTCTGTAGCTTGCGTTAGAAACACATTTTAAAATGAAACAGAGAGGCTTGTAGGTGAACTGAAATGCGAGAATGCACACCAAAAATCTAGCAGGCGGTGGCACATACAGTCGTCGTTCTGCTTCTGTGTGGTGCAGGTCTGGAATTACAAATTGCGCCGTTGTCTCTTCACTCTGCTGGGGCACTTGGATTATATTCGCACTACCTTCTTCCACCACGTAAGCTCCTCTTCTACTTACCTGGGTGATGGGTCCCCGCTCCATTTCAGTGTGAAAGGGAATCTCTTTTGCTTCCCTGGATGGGAATCTTTGCTGAAGAAATATTGGACTTGCTGGTGTGAGGGCGGGTGCTCCAGATACGGTGGCCTTCTGTAGAGGCATGAGAGGCATAAATTCTACCGCCAAGATCTTAAATAAGGTTTAAAAAGGGTTGTTCCTGGGGACAGTTGGAAAATACCATGTGGGGAGGGACTGTCTGGGGTGTGTATTACTTTGTGTACAGACTACTTTGTCTTTTTAGGAATATCCCTGGATCTTGAGTGCCTCTGATGACCAGACCATTCGGGTTTGGAACTGGCAGTCCAGAACTTGTGTTTGGTAAAATCAGTGGTTACTTAAAAAAAACTGGGGGCGAGCTGTCTTCATCTGTTGTTTTCAAGCAGGAACTGTGCTTAGTTGAAGGAAGAGAACTAAAAAGAGAACTGATCAGTTTCCATCAGTCTCATGTTTTGCTCGTTTATTCTGATGCCACTAGACTTGTGGTCATCAATTCACATGTTGTTTGGTTGGAAATTTTTTGAGGTTAAAATACTACGTGTCAGTGCTGAAGCCTGTGAAGTTATTGGTATCAGAAAGTCGGCCCTTGAACGCTCTCTGTAAGAACAGATGCGCTCAGTGTTCAGTCACACTGACTCTTAAAGACTAGCATTTAGCAATCCTGTATTCCTCGTCCCCCTTCCTGAGACTGAACTTATTGTTCTTGGTGCAAATTGGAATGCATATTTATATATCTTATGTTTAAATGGTGTTTTCTGTCCTTTCTGTTGTAGTGTGCTGACAGGACACAACCACTATGTGATGTGTGCCCAGTTTCACCCCTCTGAGGACCTGGTAGTGTCAGCCAGCTTGGATCAGACTGTGCGCGTTTGGGATATTTCTGGTGAGCTGCCCAGATCGAGGGGGGAGCCAGTGGCAAAGCCTGCTTCAAAACTGCAATTGCTGAAAGCCACGTGAGGCAGGAAAGAGCGGTTTGGATCTGAGAGCAGGAAGAGTAGGCTGTTGACTACAGGAGCCTCAGGCAGAAAAACCTCTATTAACGGGGACTGATTCCTCTCAGTTTCCGTGAAGTCGTAGGACGTTGGCTGGAAGGGACCTCTGGGTGACATCTAGTCCACCCATTTGCTTGAAGCAACTCTCTGTGACAGCAGATGAAGTGGGCTGTAGCTTTGTGCAGCCAGAAAAAAAAAACCTCTAAAGATGGAGATTCTGCAACCTGATCTCCCGATCTGATTTTATAGCCAATATAGGCAAGGAGTATTGCTGTCGGAAGGGACGTAGTGTTGTCAGCCAACCAGCTTTGTGGAGGAGGATTTTAGAGATTTCACCTTTATCCTCCTGAAAACCTCTCGGAGGCGGCAATAAATCATTCATTCTGAGAGGAGGATAAAAAGGCCTCTGGATTGCAAAAAGGGTGGGAGTTTGGGTTTTTTGGGGTGTGCTTTTAATTGGGTAGCCTAGTTGAGGGTGGTGACAGGAAGATAACATTATTAGGGATTATTTTTTTTTCAGTCTGCTTGTCTGTTTTATAAAACAAGGCGTGGCCTAAAGGTCAGCAGGAGTTCCAACTCAAAACTCTGAAGCACTTTGCCGATCCCTTAGCTATTTCTTAGTTATACCTAGGCATGAAGTGACTTAATGGAATGAAATATCACTAAATGAAAAGCAAGAAATGAAGAAAAGATTAGAGGGAGAGGAGAGACTGGGGGGAGGCAGGTGGGGGCAGTGCTGGTGGCGTTACAGCATAAACTATCCTAGAGGCAGACTTCATCTGACCTGCCGCTCTCGCCATTGCAGTTTTGGTTGGGCACACTGCGTTATTTGTAGAACACGCTCAGACATGGCCAGCTGTGTCAACAGTAGAGGCTGGGGACAGGATATCCTGGTTATTTAAAACCTGTCCCCCTCTCTGTACTGCCAGCACGGGGAGTTTAACAGCTATTCTGCCAGTAAGCTTTGCTGCTGCATTCTCCCACAAACACTCTCTCTCAGCAGAGTTCCAGCTGCCAAATTGGTTTGGAGATGGTACAGACCTCTTTTTCCTCAGCTGATATGTGATGAGGGGTTTTAGAGACATGCTGAATTATTGACTCAGCTGCCGCTCCAGTCAGACATGACACTGTGAGAATACTAGTGTGTGGAAAAATCTACAGAGAGACGGATTCAAAATCCAATTCCGCTCCCCAATTTTCCCCCAGAATGACTTCTGTCCTTAGCAGGATTCTGTTCTGGCTCTAGCCGTCTCCTGGGAAGAGTTATTTCCCCATTTTCTCTGATGTCTGTTGTGCACATAATCCTAGTCATAGAGAACATCGTTTGGTGTTGAGCTTCAGCTCCATTTCTGAGCGCTGCTTTTAACTTGCAGCTTCTGCTGACATCAGTGGGGATTTTTTTTTTCAGCAGGATTTGGGATTATGAGCACTGGTTCTTCAGTGCCCTCAGTTAAATGAGTTTAAAGGTCACGTTCCAAAATCCTCCTCCCAAAACTATCAGCTCTGTTGGCAGCCTCAGCTGAGAGCGTGAGGGATGAGGAGCGGGACCCGGACCAGGCCCCGGAATGCAAAGATGGCCTGGCTGTTTTGAATTCCTATATATTTAGTGCTCCTTGGTTTGAAACCTTCTGATAAAAGATCTTCAATGTAAAATGTGTGTGCTTGAGGTTAAAGGGTCTGTTTCCTGCTAATCTCCTGAGAGAGACTGTGTGAATACAGTCAGAATGAGCTTGTTTATATCTATTAAAATGCATGAACGGTTGTGTTGTATTATTCACCTGTGCTGTGGAATGAAGTCTTTGCTCATGACACTGATACTAACCTGCAGAAACTACAAAATAATCTGTTTTTCTCTGTCTCTTTATGAGCATTAACCCCCGAGGAGGCTGTTAATCGTCTTACCCTGATCAGAGTGCTTTTGTGTGTGCTCTAACATCACACACCAACTCCCGTTTAACCTTACTTCTGGTTGGCAAGTGCCGGTGTCCGATGCTTGGCAGGAAACTTCCTTATTCTGTCAGGGCTCTGTCTAGTCCCTCTGGATGAGCAGCTTAAGCGAGGATCACCTGAGGGTTTGGGCTGGCAGTGCTGAGAAGCCCTGGGACTGGGAGGACCTGAGCTGAGAGTCCCCAGATAGAGTCTGTAGACCTAGACTGCCGCTCCTTGAGCACCCGCAGTGGGTGTATGGCAAAACCTTTGGTGCTTCAGCCTCTGCGCTTCTCTAATTCCCCACTCAGTGCAAATGGATTACAGGGGCAGGAAGGAACCTGAGCCCAGCAACAAAAGAGTCCGTACCCAAGAGTTTCTATTGAAGAAGAGAATAAAGCAAAAGAATTTGCAAAGGACTGTCTGTCTTCTTCCTTCTCCCCTAACTTGTGTCATTCACAATTAGCACGTTGCCCCTTTACTCTGGTTATTTTAATACTCGATCTCCTGGGTGCTCGTGTGCATGTTGAGCTGAGTCTCCTTTTCAGGTTGTTTTTTTTTTTTTCTTAACAGCTGTCCTCAGAATGCCTAATACCTACCTTCCCGCTACGAGTCCCTTTTCTGTCCCTGCTCCCTCCCCCGAGCAGCACAGGAGGCTGGTGTGTTCTGTGAGTGTCCTGCCTTTCCTCTCGATTTGTGCAGTTACGCCAGAAATTTTCCACTTGTGTCCCAGTCCTGTTCCTCTGGCTTGTCAAAGGCTCAAGTATTTTCTTTTCCCAAAGTCTTGTGTTTCTTCACTCATCTTTCTTGGGTTATGTATGTTTTATTCCTCCTTTCTGGGGTACTTTGTGTCAGCTTTGTTGGAAGCACCTACTCAGCCGTTCAAACCCTTCGCCGTTACCTGGAGCGTCTGTGTGCGCACCTCGCTCAGCGCGCTGAGCGTTTGTCCCTTGCTGTCAGACACTGCTTAACGCGTTGGTTTTGTTAAACTAACTTTGCCAGAGAGGTTGTTGAGCTGTTAATCCGTGAGGAGTTCGGGAATCAGAATTGCACCAAGAAAAGAATACTTTTTGTCCTCAGTATTGTTTGTTTTCTCCTTACGCTTCCCTCTCTGTTGGCGTCCATACCTCTGCAATTCGGCTTTTATCCTAGGCAGTTTTTTCTTATCCTTGATGAATTTCATGGTCGCAGCCTTGGGCCGAGTACTTTTAAATGAAAAGTGTATCTTGTAAGTCTTGTTTTTGTGTTGTTCGAACGATCTTTTCCCCCTGCGCTGTTGGAGGAGAGGCTTTTTTCGATTCTCACTTTCCCGACTGTGTTCCCTTGGGTTTTTGATGAAGGGTAGGAGGTGCAGGTCTGTTTTAACTTGGATGATTCTTCAGAAGCAGGAACGGGCTTTATTTCATATAGCTTTAGCTCCTGAAAATATTTTGTGTCCAGGCAGATTGTCCAAACCCATAACCAAGAGGCCATCAAAGTGCCGTGGGTGAAAGACCCCTGAAAGGTACAAGCTCTCGAAGGGGTGAGAGGGGGAGAAAGCGAATTTGCCAGTCCCTTGCTGAGGTGCCGCTGTCTGCGTCCCAGTGAGCAGAGGTGATCCTTTGTACGACTTGCTGCGTTGCAGATATTCCTTTTGGTATGTCTAATCTGAGCTTGCGCTTTTAGAGGAAGCAGAAGGGAGTCCGGGATGTTTCTCACCCTCCTCCGCTCTTCCAAGTTCTCAATTTCCACTTGAAGCTGCGTGCAAACAGTGCAGGAGAGCGCTCAACTTGTTAAATTAGAAACATTGTTTTGATAATATTTTTTGCTAAAATTTGCTTCCACCACCCCTGCTGCTCCTTCCTCTTTGTTCCACAAGGCCTAAGGAAGAAGAACCTGTCCCCTGGAGCTGTGGAATCCGATGTCCGAGGAATAACGGGGGTGGATTTGTTTGGGACAACAGATGCAGTTGTGAAGCATGTTCTTGAGGTACGGTGTCAACGTGCGGCTGCAGCACGGCCTTTTCAGTGTCACTTAATGAAACCCTTGTGAAGCAAATGATCCTCTAAAAGCTCAGAAAACCAGCAGAGGAAAAAAAGTGTTGAAACACCTGACGTGGCTCCGTAGAGTTGTATGCTCTTGTAGGTTATGGCCTTACTTTTTCTGAGCTGAAAACCTGAAATCTGCCGATGTTTGTACTGTAACCAAAGAGATACAGTTTTCCCTGTACAGCCACAAGCTCTGTTAAATAGCAGATGTTATTACCTTGTGTTACTGGAAGCAACAGAGGAGATTATGGTACAGGCAGCCCTCTGTAACGGCTTGTTAAAGCTAAGGAGCGGTGCTGCTCTGCTGCCGAGCCTCAGCTTCGCTCTACTGGTGAAGAGCGGTACCCGCAAAGCTTATCGTTGCGGGCATCTGTACTCTTACTGTCCGTAAGCGTTCGGTCTGAGCAGTGTGGTGTATAAAAATAGTGAAAAGTGTGTCTTGGCAAGCCTGTCTGCAGGCTTGGTTGCTTTGTCCTTCCTTTGCTTGTTGCATTTGGTCACCAAATTTCTTCGAGTGACTGGTTTCTTTTTGCCTGTAGGGCCACGATCGTGGGGTGAACTGGGCCGCCTTCCACCCCGCGATGCCGCTTATTGTGTCGGGAGCCGACGATCGGCAGGTGAAGATCTGGCGGATGAACGGTAAGAGGATTCCCGAGGGGGTTAAGAGCTGTCATTTATGTTAGAACATCTGTAGGCACTTTGCAAACGTGTCTGTATGGTAGATCGGTAAATAATCCCAAGCAGAATTGGCTTTTGTAATTTGAGGAGAGCTCGGTTCTCTAGCAAACACTTCTAGCTTCTTTTGATTTGTACACGCTGCTGAGCAGAAGCTTATAGGAGTAGAAAAACTTGACTGTGAATATACACTGATGGGCAAGAAGGGGAGCTGCTTTGGGAGCCAGAAACCCTCTATCAGGAACGATTATGCTTTTGTCAACTCAGTCCAGCTAAAGTATACACAATTCTTAGCACCTCTTCAGTAATCTGGCTTATCTGTTCTCCCAGGTGAGCTGTGCTGGTGGTTAGAGAGAGACCATAAGCGTCAATTGTGGAGTATGGTGCGGGAACTAGCGGCCGATGCAGTTTGCTTTCTAGTAAAATGCTTGCTGTGCTCCTGCTTTGGCAGAGCTTAACCTGTTTAAGTGGTATTTTCCTCGTTCTTTTCCACTTCTGGTTAGAATCGAAGGCCTGGGAGGTTGACACTTGCCGGGGGCATTACAACAACGTCTCGTGTGCTGTCTTTCACCCACGGCAGGAACTAATCCTCAGCAATTCGGAAGACAAGAGCATCCGTGTCTGGGATATGTCTAAACGGTTAGTGCTTGTCAGGCATCTGACTCAGCCTTACTATGAAAGTATTTACCTGTGTGACAGACCTGAACACCAGCGGTTCTTAAAACATCGGTGCTGGCATTCGATAATTCATGAGAGAGAAGTCATGTTTTTCACATTTTCTGTCCCTTTGAGACACGTGTTAAGGGCAAGGATTGTAGCTGTCTGCAAGCACGTGGGGGAGGGCTGACCTCTAGTGATACTGCTGCTGAAAATATGTTACGTGAGAATATATTATCTGAGAGAAGGCTTTGAGTGTGGTGTTTTGAACTCCCAGCGGACTCCTCGTGCTGAACGCTAGACATGGTCTGTATGGCAAAGCTTAGGATCTTCATTTTGGGAGCTGAATTTACACCGAGGTTTCCATTTTATTTATGTTTCTTATTCCTTCTGCTGCATGTTTAGCACGGGTGTCCAGACCTTTCGGCGTGATCATGATCGCTTTTGGGTATTGGCGGCTCATCCCAACCTCAACCTCTTTGCTGCAGGTAAGAGAAGGTCCTGTGCAGTGTCTGGCGGTTTGCTGCAAAGAGCAAATGTATTCCATCTAGGAAATCTGTACAGGATTTGCTTTGGCACACTTTGCAGACGCCCTGACTGGCAGATGCTTTTATTAAATGTATCGTAGGGAAAAGATCCTTATGTAGTGGAACACAGTCTCATTGTACCAGCTGCAGTTCAAAGCTAGAACAGGATAGCCTCTGCATTAACTAGCTCTAAGGCTAAGAAGGGGTGGGACAGATCCTAGGGGAAGCCACGCTGGACTAGAACACTTAAAGAAATAGGTGGCAGCGAGGCAAAGTGTTTCTAGACGGGTCTCCCGTCTGAGATTTATTAGGAAACCTAACAAGGGGGAGAGCACTTAGGAAAGAAGTGGATTCGCTTAATTCAGTCACGCTGAGGAGCATCAGGTGCGGCTGGCAGTCATCGGTTATGACTTTTGTTGGCCCTTTCTTGGTTTGAAGGGCTCGATAACGTCATCCTCCTAATGAGAAAGCAACCCAGGATTCAACTGACGTTTGAATTCTCACATGCCTTTTCTCAGGCCATGACGGCGGCATGATTGTGTTCAAACTGGAGCGCGAGAGGCCGGCTTATGCGGTCCACGGGAACATGCTGTATTATGTGAAGGACCGTTTCCTCCGCCAGCTTGATTTCAACAGTTCAAAAGACGTTGCCGTCATGCAGCTGCGAAGGTAGGAGGTGGGAGCTCATCACGTTACGAGAGGTGTTGCCGGTACCATCAATCCATGGTTAGTTTCTCGCTTACAGATAGGTCGTCTTGTTGTATTCACATACCTTAGTGTCAGCCGACTCGTCTCTCAGATGAGCTTACAAAGCCTACAAGAAGTTTTTTAGGTGAATTTTTATCTGCATAGATAGAAATATTTTTTTAAACCAGTTTTAAGTTTCAAACTGAAATCCCAGCTCTTTAATTTATGAAAGGTCGATGATCTTGAAGTGTTTCCAAGTGGTTTTGATTCAGGAAATTCATCCAAACTGAGCTTTTCTGGTGCTCGGTGTATTTCAGAAAATGAAGAGCGTTTATCAGAAGGTTACTTTGGTAGAAATAGCCTTGATCCACTCTAACTTTCTCTTTTCTTCATGGCTCATCTTCAGTGGTTCCAAGTTCCCGGTGTTCAACATGTCATACAACCCAGCTGAGAACGCTGTCCTTCTCTGCACAGTAAGTCAGTTTTGCTGCATAATGTGCTGAAGAACTTTCCAGAAGGCTGTGAATGTCGGTTCTGTGAAATCCTATCTCAGAACGGGTTTTTCCCCCCTCTCTGCAGAGAGCCAGCAACTTAGAGAACAGTACTTATGACCTATACACCATTCCCAAGGATGCTGACTCTCAGAATCCGGACGGTAGGCATTTCTTATTTCACATTAATCCTCGTGAGTGTTTACTGCTGTGTAGCCGTCCCCTCCTCTGCTTTCCAACTCTGTGTGTGTGTGTGTTATATATGAAAAAAGCTTCATTTCTCTAAGCCTCCCTTGTTGGACTCTTTCCTCCGTGTTTCGCAGTGTCCCTGCAGCACACGTCGTTTGGCAGGCTTCCTGCTCACTATATCACGCTACACTGACTTGAAAAATTCATGTTCATCCCAAACTTTTACGGCTACAAATATATATTTTATAATTTTGTTATTAGGAGCTTTCCGTTTTTCCCTTTTGACGCAGCAGGCAGCCTTCCTGGCTTGTCAACAGAGATGGATTTTAACCAGATATGTTTTGTTCTAAGAGGTTTTATAGTCTGAAAAGTGGCTGTAAAAGTGACAGTGCCAGGGTGCCAGTAGTCATTCTTCCTCTCAGCAAATTCCAGATCAGTTTTGTGCAATTTACAAGTCAAAACATGATTTAGGGGGAAGAAAAAAAACCCAAATAATTCTTTCTCCTAACTGTGAATTCCATTTGGGATCTGAAACTCCAGCTGGTTCCTCCCGCCTCTGTCGTCACGGCAGTAAAGACTTTGAAGTGAGTGGGAGTGATGAATGAGTTAGACTGGAATCCAGCTCAGTTGTTCACAGATTTATTGATTTCTGTGGGACTAATGAAGGGGAGATTTCTTCGCTGAGTACAGTCAGCAGGTGTATTTGGGGAGAGGAAGAGAAAGGGAGCTTTATAGTAATTTTATATAGATTAAATGTTACTGAATATATTTCAATATTTAGTTTGAGGCATTCAAAGCTGGCTTGTCTGGGGGCGCCCAGCTTGTGACCCTTTAAATGAGGAAAGGAGTTATCCTTGCAGAGGAAGAAATCTCTAGGCCTCATGAAAGCCACGTGCTTTTAATGCATTTTTAAGAGTAGCATAAAATTCTACTGTCCGATAACTGCCCCCTCCAACAAGCTGCTACATATGCAACCTGTGGTCCCAGGACTATAATGTAGGTATTTAACATGTGTCTTGGAGTTGTCATCGCCGTGTCCTTCAGCTTATTTACCTGACCTACAGAGGACGCTAAGCTTTCTTATCGCTCTTTAACAGTTTTCTGGGTAATATATCTCAATCATTTTCTGCCTGATCTACAGTCAGCGTTAAAGACTTAAAGCTGGTGAAAATGCTGAGTTCTGGAGATTCCGAAAAACCGGTGAAGTTGCCATCAGAAAACCCCAAGCAGAGCTGGGAATTGAATCCAGACAAGTCTGTCTTGTGTTGGGCAGTAGATGAGGGCTGAGGGGCGAGGCGGTCAGGTTTAGATCATCATTTTTTTAGGATGTAGCTCTGCCACGAATGGCGCTATGCTTGGTGAAATAGCACTTGGTGTGGTGCGTGAGCCTCCAAAAACGGTCGTGTCGAGCAGCAGCAGGACTGGTGAGAAAAGGGGCTGAGAACTAAAGAAAACTTCATTTTACCGAAACAGCAGCAGCTCTCTCGCTTCACATCTCTGTTCCCTCCTGCTGCTGCCAACAGCCTGCTCCGTGTCTGAAGCGCGGCCCACAGCACTCTTCTCTGTGCTGTCTGACATGCAGAGCGCTGTGTTTGTATTAGCATTTTAAAACTGGGAGAACAGCTGCGTGCTGGGGAGAGTGCAGCCTTTCTCCTCCAGCTCATTATATCAGTTTGCGGGGGGGGTGGGGGGCGAGGCTTACATTGAAGCCGGGACCCTCGCTGCTCACTTCGTTTGGCCAGCAAGGCTCTGCTCGTTAGCTTGACAGACGGTGCTGTCGCCCGGGATGGCCCGTTTCGGCGCCAAGCAGTGGCGTTGGCGGTACAGCCAGCCACTTGTCTTGTGCCTTGGCTGGAGAGAAGGGCTGGCGCTGGCCACGCTGAGATCTGAAAGGACATCGGGGGAGGAAATGAGTCTTGTGAATAGCCTCAGGTTAAACATGAATTAGTAGGAAGCAGCTACAACAGCCAAGATGGGATCAAACAAGACTGACTAATGTGTTGCCGTAAGAGCCTGCCAGAGGTTTTATTCACTGCCTGTGTTTTGCTCTCCCTAGCCCCTGAAGGGAAGCGTTCCTCCGGGCTAACAGCTGTGTGGGTAGCTCGTAACCGCTTTGCAGTCCTGGATCGCATGCATTCGGTAAGGGGACAGGCTTAATAGGGTCATCTTTTTAACGGGGTGTGTTGTCATTTGGAAGTGTGCAGATGGAAAACGGGGAGATTGGGTGAACGGAATTATTGGAGATCCAAGCAGACTGGCAAAGCGTTGTCAGCAGAGGGTGGGCTGCCGACACGCACGAAGAAATATGATACAGTGGAAACGTAATGAGTTGAAATGTTATTTAACTTTCATGACAGTAAATCTTAGCAGGCTTCCAGCAACGCAGCTACAGCAGGTGAGTTCAGGAATGAAGGCTGACCAGAACAGGGCTGTGAAGCCACCCACGTCACTTCCATAGCATCAAAGTAATGGGGAAATGGTGGAAATAGGGGTTAGATTTTTAATGAAGCTCTTTGTTCTCCCTTGTGAAGTGCAGTAGGAGGAAGAAGCGGGAAAGACGGTCATGGAAAGTTTTCCCTGCTTGAATTTACTTGATGTGAAGGGGAAGAAAAATCTTGCTCTTTCACCCCATGCAGGATGTTGTAGTTTTCTTTTTCCCCTTTTAATTCAGTGGGATTTTGGCTTGGTAAATTCAAGTTTACTTCATGCCTATTCTGTTACTCCGCCCTGCCTTCCCCTTCTCCACTTGCGGTTCTCCCCTTTCAACTTCCTCATTTCCCTCTTCTATCTGCACTGTGTCCTCTCTCACTTTTCCCTGATATTTACTTTGTTCATATAGCCATTATAGAGGGGGCTTGTGAACTGTATCAGCCAGCTAGTAATGACAGCGCGGGGGGCTGAAAAGGAGGAATACGCTGTGTCTGCACCCTGGCAAGCTTGTGGTGGGGTTTTCTGGCAGGATAAAGCCTGATCCTGCTTCGAGAAAGGCTGCAGCTCTTATTTTGGCCTCTTGCCGCTGAGGTTCAGCTCTACAAAAATTCTGAGTTAAAATAATCCTAAATTTCTTTGTAGAATCTACCTAACTGTCCCGTGCTGTTATCTCCTCTCATCAAATGACAGATCCTAATCAAAAACCTGAAGAATGAGATCACGAAGAAGGTGCAGGTGCCGAACTGTGATGAGATTTTCTACGCTGGCACAGGGAACCTGTTACTGAGAGATGCAGACTCCATCACCCTCTTTGACGTGCAGCAGAAGCGGTAAGATCCAGTCTGCCGGGAGAAGTTTTAATATTGTAATCTTGCTGGTGTGTGCCCTCTGGGGACAAGTAATAGCTATTAATGCACTCCAGAATTTAGCATCAGCTGCAGGCTGCATCAGGCTGATCCAAACCACGGCTAACAACTGTTAGGAAGAGCAGAGTGTAAACATAGCCAAGGTGCAATTTATGCTGCAGGCATCATGCCATTGATCGCAGGGAGATGTGTGCCCATACCCTTGTAAATCCTGTGACTGTGGAATCGGGTGCTGTAAAAATGGAGAGAAATCAAAAAAACCTGAACTCGATCAAGCTAAGCTTCCTGACCTCTTGTCCCTTCGGTTTTACAGCTGCTCAGAACGTTCTCTTGGCAGCATATTTGTAGGCATATACGTGTTGCTGGCCACGAAGAAACAGGCAAGGAGTTGGTGCTTTTGGCCATCTTTGTAGGCTTGAGAAGGTTCTGGATTATCTGCAGATAAATACGGTGTATGTTGACTGCTCATGTGCCAGAACTTGCCTTGTTCTCTTATTTGTATGCCTTTGTCTTTCTAGAATTGCTGGGAAAGTATATAAGTAAATTAAACAACGCAAATGCTGCTTGGGAATACCTTATTTCCCTTGTTCTGCTAAATCTAGCCCTAAAAACCCCCTCAGAAATCGAGGTTTTGAAGTCAATTGTCACTCAAATATATTTGGTATCGCGCAGCTATGGAGAGAGGTTTGTTTTGCTGCAGAGATACTCAGTTTTCCTCATGATTCGACAACTCCAGAATGGCAGAAAGGGGCTGCAGAGCATCTGCAAATTGGGCTTGGGCTGCTGGCCACTGGTAGTTATCATACAGAGCTTGATCATGGAGCTTGCTGTGGAGGGGTCTCATCTGACTCTGTGCTGTCCTCTCCCAGAACTCTGGCCTCAGTGAAGATCTCCAAGGTGAAATACGTCATCTGGTCGGCTGACATGTCCCACGTCGCTCTGCTGGCTAAGCATGGTAAGCGGCAGGGGGGCGCGGGGTTTTGCCTGGATCCTAGCGCACGCTAGCTCCTTCCTAGAGAAACCATTCAGTGCCGTGGCTTGCAGTGGAGGTGCAGCTGAAGGCATTCACAGTGTGAGCCCCGCCACTTCATCTCTTCAGCAAAACCCTTCTGTAAGCTTGCAAAACAGAGGGCTTCTCCCGCTCCTCAGAATGATTCTGGCCAATCCCTTTCATAAAACAAAGGCAGACAGTGACAGTTTAGTTGTGGTTGCCGTCATCTCCTTAGCGTCTGACACTCTGAACATAGTTCCTGCTGCTGGGACTATGGAAGAGAGAAGCCTAATCCCGAGGTGGATGTTTAACGCTAGAGGGTTACCTAGCCTTACTTCTTCTGGCTTTCCCCTCCAGCCATCATGATCTGCAACAGAAAGCTGGAATCGCTCTGTAACATCCATGAAAACATCCGTGTCAAGAGTGGTGCCTGGGATGAAAGCGGTGTGTTTATCTACACCACCAGCAATCACATCAAATACGCTGTCACCACGGGGTGAGTCCGGGAGTCGTGCGCCGAGGCCTTGAACCGGCAGGCCTCTTGCAGGCTACCGTGGGGGGTTTTATTGGCAGACACCAAAGCTGGTGCTTGTGAAATGGTGCTTTTATTACAGCATGGACATACCCAGAGGCAGCTAGAGCTAAACACATTTGGTTGCTTACCCTGTGCGCTGATATTTTGCCGCAGGGCTGCGTGGCTGCGGTGTTTCTCTGACTGGGGCTTGCTTTTATAACGCAGGCAAAAATAACAGAGTGTGTTGAGCCTCTTTTGAGGTAGGGAATGGAGCCATGCAGTGTTGTGTTGGCACGTGTGTCGCGTGTGCTGTGTGTTGGCACAGGGATCACGGAATTATCCGCACCCTGGACCTGCCTATCTACGTTACCCGCGTGAAGGGGAACAACGTGTACTGCCTGGACAGAGAGTGCCGCCCCAGGGTCCTCACCATTGATCCCACAGAATTCAAATTCAAGCTGGCGTTGATTAACAGGAAGTATGATGAGGTGAGGAGACATGAGAAACCCTGTGCTCTTCCTTGACCTACACCCAAAGGTGAAGGGAAGGTGTTGACAGCTCCAATGCTTGGCCCTTTTCATTGCAGGTGCTGCACATGGTGAGGAATGCTAAGCTTGTGGGCCAGTCCATCATTGCCTACCTGCAGAAAAAGGGCTACCCAGAGGTGGCCCTGCACTTTGTCAAGGATGAGAAGACCCGTTTCAGCCTGGCACTGGAGTGTGGCAACATTGAGGTGAGGTGGCAGGTGGTGCTGTGAGAAAGGCATGTCATTTGGGGCATCACTCGCAAACCTTGGGTTTTGCTGCAAGGAGGAAGAGTATTGGGAGGAAGTATTAGCTGAGAGTCATAGAATCACAGAATGCCCTGAGCTGGAAGGGACCCCCAGGGACCATCAAGCCCAGCTCCCGTCCCTGCACAGGACACCCCAAATTCACACCGTGGCTCTGAGGGCCTTGGCCAAGTGCTTCTGGAACATCGCCAGGCTGGTGCCGTGATGCCACCCTGGGGAGCCTGTGCCAGGGCTCCACCACCCTCTGGGGGAAGAGCCTTTCCCTAATGCCCAGCCTAACCCTCCCCTGGCACATGTCCCTGCTGTTCCCTCGGGGCCTAGCGTTGGTCACCAGAGAGCAGAGACCAGCCCTGCCCCTCCTCCTCCCCTCGGGAGGGGGCTGCAGAGCCCCATGAGGCTGCCCTCGGCCTCCTCTGCTCCAGCTGAACAAACCCAGGGACTCCAGCCGTTCCTCGTTTCCCCTCTAAACCCTTCCCCAAGCCTCCGGCCTCCTCGGGAGACTCTCCAGTACCTTTATACCCTCAGTGTCCTGCAGCGCCCAACGCTGCCCACAGCGCTCGGGGTGAGGCCGCCCCAGCGCGGGGCAGAGTGGGACAATCCCCTCCCTCGCCCGGCTGCGATGCAGGGCTCGGTGCCCCCCAGGGCACGGCTGGCCCTCTGGGCTGCCAGGGCACGCTGGGGGCTCATGTTCAGCCTGCCGTCGGCCAGAGCCCCCGGGTCCCCGCAGAGCTGCTCCCCAGCCCCTCGCGCCCCAGGCTGCCTGTGCAGCCAGGGCTGCCGCGCCCCAGGGGCAAAACCCGGCGCTTGTCCGTGTTAAACTCCGTGCGGCTGGTGACTGCCCAGCTCTGCAGCCGGCCCAGATCCCTCTGCGGGGCCTCGCCGCCCTCGGGAGCGATAGGGTTGAGGATGAGAGCGGCCTTACTAAGGTGCAGGCCTTCAGCTGGGGGCGTGATTTAGTGCCTTATAATCCTGTGCTTTCCGTCATGGGCATTATCAACAAAAGTTTGCAGAGAAAACTGCTTTCTGCAAAGCCTTTGTAACCATGTCCATTCTCTTGTTAGATTGCTCTGGAAGCAGCCAAAGCTCTGGATGACAAGAATTGTTGGGAGAAACTGGGAGAAGTGGCATTGCTGCAGGGAAATCACCAGATTGTGGAGATGTGCTACCAGCGTACCAAGAACTTCGATAGGCTCTCCTTCCTCTATCTCATCACTGGCAATCTGGAGAAGCTTCGGAAGATGATGAAGATAGGTGAGTGCCAGGGTGGTGGCAAAGAAGGGTTGAGATAAGAGAATCCGAGTGTTATTCCCAGAGGGAATGAGTGGCACCACAGTGGGGACAAGAACAGCAAAGCTATTGTGACTTTTTTTTTTCCTTCTGGTTCAGCTGAGATCCGTAAAGATATGAGTGGCCACTACCAGAATGCCTTGTATCTAGGAGATGTGGCAGAGAGAGTGAGGATCCTGAAGAACTGTGGGCAAAGTGAGTAATATCAGACGACCGTATGTCCCTGTGGGCTGGGGAGAAGCTGGAGAGGTTATTGGGATGAACAGTAATTTTTGGAGGCAGATCAGCATAATCCCTTACTGGAGAAACTGAATCAGATGAGCAGAAAGTAACCCAAGAGCTACAATACCGTCTAGGAGACCTGACTCAGCCGTAGAGCATATTCAAATGACCAGTCGCTGCCTGCACATTCTAGTCCTAAATCTAGTGACAGCCCTAAAGGTGTGATTCTACACCTCGGTATGCTGCTAATCTTCCCTTTGTGACCACGCGTGCCGCTGTGAGAAGTTTCCTTTCTCTAGGCGATGAAGAACGCGTGCTCACATTAGTCATATTTTGTTTCAGAGTCCCTGGCCTATCTCACAGCTGCAACTCATGGTCTGGATGAGGAAGCTGAAAGCCTGAAGGAAACATTTGATCCCGAAAAGGAAACGGTTAGCAAACTGGCTAATGCCTCCTACTTCGTTACAAGAGCTCTAGAGTTTGGGAAGGTGATGACAGTGGAACCTGGTGTTAGTGTGACCGGCCAGGCAGCTCCTTTCTGGGAGGGAGGAACCACCTCCGTTCCAGTCACTGCTTATCAGGGTTGAGGCTGGCTGTGCCGCCTGCAGGTGGGTAGGTCAAAGAATGGGGTTTTCCTTATGTGGCCTTTAACAGTTCTCTGCTCCTCTCGGCTCAGATCCCAGACATTGATCACAATGCAAAGCTGCTGCAGCCTCCCGCTCCTGTCATGCCTCTGGATACCAACTGGCCATTGCTGACTGTCTCCAAAGGGTTCTTCGAAGGAACGATTGCTAGCAAAGGTATTGCTCTGGACTTGGAAAGCTGCATTGAGCTGGGATATGCCGAATGGAGGTATTTGTCTCCGCGGCTGTTGCCGTTCACCTCAGATTTGTTGTGTGTTATTAGCAGAGGTTGGAATCCAGCTTGGCATTCCCTCAGATCTCTCAAATCTTTGGCCTTTTAGCACAAGACGGGAGTGGACAATTAGATGGGGAGGGTGCTGGCCTAATGTAATTCTTTGTTTAACACCTGACCCGCTCAGAGATGAGTAAAGGAAGGATCCTACCCTTTTTGTAGGCAAAGGGGGTGCCTTGGCTGCTGATATTGATATCGACACTGTTGGCACTGAAGGCTGGGGAGAAGACGCAGAGCTGCAGCTCGATGAAGGTGGGTGAATCCAAGACTTTCTTGTGCAGAAGTGTAAGTGTGTGCTTGTGTAAGAGCTCTGACTATTTCCCCCCTGCCCCCTCCATGCAGATGGCTTCGTGGATGCTGGAGAGGGCTTTGGAGAGGAGGGCCTAGGTAAAGGACAGGAAGAAGGAGGTGGATGGGAAGTCGAAGAAGATTTGGATCTTCCCCCTGAACTGGTAGGACGCTTCTTATAAGTAGCCCAGTTGTAGTTACTTGGGAAGGCAGTGACAGCTTGTGGTGGTGGTGGTGGGGCAACGTGTTCTGGGCTTCTTCAGAGACTTGGTCACTCGAGCTGTGGCCAGCTCTGATTTCATCTGGATGCTGGAAACTTCCACACTAATCACTGCTCTGTGTGTTCCCCCAGGATGTTCCGGCTGGTCCAGCAGGAGCAGCAGAGGACGGATTCTTTGTGCCGCCCACCAAGGGCACCAGCCCAGCTCAGGTAGTGGCACAACATTTTTGATTGTCTTTCTCGGAAACCTTCTATTTTGGCGCTTCTTTTTTTGCGGTTCAGTCCTTCTTGTTGACACTCACAGATGAGTGCAGTGTAGGAGCTCTTAAGGGGAGTTAGGGGTGGTGAGGGTAGGTAAGACAAATGTGTGCATATACGCAATTCCTCTTGCATATGTTTCCCTTCCGCTCTCGTAGGTGTGGTGTAACAATTCTCAGCTTCCTGTTGACCACGTTCTGGCGGGCTCCTTTGAGACAGCAATGAGAGTAAGTTTTCCCTGGAGTTTCTAGGGAAAAGATTGTGCCCTTGTCCCCGTGTATTTTTGTCTCTGATCCAGTCCGAAGCTTCATTTTTGTGTCCTTTTGAGAATTGTTTCATGCGTTGTTTTCTCTGGGTATAAAACGAGGTGGTGTGAGACTGAGTGATGGCTGTGCGGCCTTTGTACAGCTCTGGATGACTTTTACTCAGCAGATCAATGTCTCTCTTTCAGCTCCTCCATGACCAAGTGGGGGTAACAAACTTCGGACCCTACAAACAGCTGTTCCTGCAGACCTACGCCCGTGGCCGTACGACCTACCAAGCCCTGCCATGTCTCCCTGCCATGTATGGATACCCACATCGCAACTGGTAAGCAATCGGGTTAGCTCCTTTCCTGCGCTCTTCTCCTTGCGCCGTACACCTCCCAGACTCCTTGATGGTTGTAGCCAGAAATGCCTCCTTCCTCTGCTGTGGAGGGAGGAGCCTTCCTGTTTGCTGGATATAAACAGGGAGCATTCGGTCTCTAGTGGGATTTTTCTGCTGCCTGCTGTTAGATGTAAAGATGTTGAAGAACTGCTTTCATTTTTTTAGAGACTAAGACCAGGGTGAGGCAGTTGGGGTGCTGTGTTTTCCAGCGCTAATGCTCTGCCTCTGACAAAGCTGGTCTGAGAAGACCTCGAGAACCACAGGTGTGTTTTTACAGAGGTACCTCGAAGCCACTGTAGAAAAACAAGCCAGCCTTCCCAGCCTGTGCTAATACAGAAAGGGCTGGGCATTGTGGGTGGCAGAATTATGGAAGCACAGATGTCTTTTGTGCTAAGCTAATGGCAAAGAAACAGCATGGCCCTCGGTCAGAGCATTCCTGGCAGGTTGCAGTCGAGCTGACAATGTGTGTGTCGTCGCTGGCCTCTGCGGTGGTCCCGTTTGTACCCCCAACCCCTCTTTGGTGCCTCCAGGAAAGAAGCTGGCTTGAAGAATGCCCTCCCTGCTGTTGGACTGAAACTCAACGACCTGATCCAGCGCCTGCAGCTCTGTTACCAGCTCACTACGGCTGGCAAGTTTGAGGAGGCCGTGGAGAAGTTCCGCTCCATCTTGCTCAGTGTGCCCTTGCTGGTGGTGGACAACAAGCAGGAGATAGCTGAGGTGAGAGGTGGGCTCTTCTGTCCCTTGTCTGCATGCCCGTGGGGCAGGAGGCCGAATGCCTGACTCTCTTTCCCTCTCTGAAAGGCCCAGCAGCTGATAGCCATTTGCCGGGAGTATATTGTAGGACTCTCGATGGAGATTGAGCGGAAGAAGCTGCCCAAAGAGACCCTGGAGCAGCAGAAGCGGATCTGTGAGGTACAGAAACACCGTGAATTCCTTCGCTCTGAGGGAGATGAGGAGGAAGTAGCCTTTGGGTTTAAAAAGGCATTGGGAATCCTGAATTCTGCCATTTCCTCCTTTAAAGCAGATGTGGCAGTGATTACCTGGGAGGGGTTTCCTGCAGCATTTTCAGGGCATCCAGCTATTCGTGTGGTTGATAGTGATTGTATCCCTGCTCTCCCTCCTTCCCAACGCAGATGGCTGCCTACTTCACCCACTCCAACCTGCAGCCTGTCCACATGATCTTGGTGCTGCGTACTGCTCTCAACCTCTTTTTCAAACTCAAAAACTTCAAGACAGCTGCTACTTTTGCTCGTCGGCTGCTGGAGCTGGGTCCAAAGCAGGAGGTGGCCCAGCAGGTATGTCTGTGAGGTGCATGTGCAGAACTATCTGCTGTGGCAGACCCAATTTGAACTGCCTCTAGCTGCCCCTCTGGTCGATGTGGTTGCTTTTTGCAGACTCGCAAGATCTTGTCAGCCTGTGAGAAGAATCCCACTGACACCTACCAGCTCAACTATGACATGCACAACCCCTTTGACATCTGCGCCGCCTCTTACCGACCCATCTATCGTGGCAAACCCGTGGAGAAGTGTCCTCTCAGCGGAGCCTGCTACTGCCCCGAGTTCCGTGGGCAGATCTGCCGTGTCACTACGGTAAGGGAGCCTCAGCGTCTCTTACCGCCTCCTCCTAACCTGTGGTGTTTCCCTTGGTAATCCCCTTCAGCAGCTTCCCCCATGCTCCCCCTAAACTGACTTGGCATGGATTGTGGGTTGAGTTGAATGTTGGAGGACATCAAGTTGAGCGTGTGAGGTGGAACAGCTGGGGAATTGTGAAATACTGTGTAGTTTAAATCATAGAATCATTAAGGTTGGAAAAGACCTCTAGGATCACCAAGTCCAACCCCCAACCCAACACGCCCAGGCCCCCTAAACCATGTCCCCAAGTACCATGTCTACATGGTTTCTGAACCCCCCCAGGGACGGTGACTCCCCCACCTCTCTGGGCAGCCTGTGCGAGGGCCTGACCGCTCTGGCAGAGAAGACAATTTTGCTCACACCCAACCTAACCCTCCCCTGGCGCAGCTTGAGGCCGTTCCCTCTCGTCCTGTCACTGGTGACTTGGGAGCAGAGACCAGCCCCCCCTCACTCCAGCCCCTCTCAGGCAGCTGCAGAGAGCGAGAAGGGCTCCCCTCAGCCTCCTCTTCTCCAGGCTAAACCCCCCCAGCTCCCTCAGCCTCTCCTCGTAGGACCTGCTCTCCAGTGCTGCCTCCAGGGACTGATGTGGCAGTGATCGGCAGCGTGCGTCCTCGAGAACCGTCTAGGCTCTGAACGCTGCGTACGGGGTTGGGCTGTTGAGTTGCTTTTAAGCATTAATCATCTGCCTTTTACTCCTCAGGTGACGGAGATTGGCAGAGATGTCATCGGGCTGCGGATCAGCCCGCTCCAGTTCCGCTAGGGCATGCCTGTCCTGGGCAGGTGTGAGACCGGAGGGAGATGGTCCCGTTTCACGGCACAGTGTGGAAACTTCCCCCTCCCACCATTCCAGCTTCTACCCTAGTCTCTAGCCATGCCTCTGCTGTGTCTTAATGTGCTCTTCCCTTCCCCAAGGAATGCTGTAGTGAGACTCGTAGCTGCTTCCCAGTAGTACCAGCTTGCGTTTCTGTTGCCAGATCCGGCTGATGTGAAGTTCTATGTACCGTTGTCTTGAGGCAAATCTTTTCCAGAGGGTAAAGAGTGGCTCCTGCTGAGCCCTGGTTACCGCACAGCGCGCTCCTTAGAAACTGCTTGAGAGGCAGCAGCTGCCCCTCACGTCCTCTTAATGTTGGGCTCCTGAAAGAAAAGCTCCAAGACCCTGCTGGGGCCTGGACAGCGGGAAGAGCCGAGCCTGGCTCTCGCAGGACTGCGGCGCTGTCTGGAACTGGGGCCAGCGCAGAGCCTGGCCGGGCTCCGGCAGCTCCGCTCCTCTCGGGAGCGCCGCTCAGCCCCCAAGTGCTAGCATTGACTTTTTGTTTTGTTCTCCTAGCAACATTTCTCAAAATAATCAGCTGCTCTCCTGAATAAAGTAAATTAACCACCTTGTTCTTCCTGTTTTGTAGCTCGCTTGGTCTTACTGAGATAAATCTAATCTCTCTTCTGATTTCCTCTTCTCACTTTCCCCCCCCCCCGCCCCCTTCCCTCTTTTGTGCTCTAAACTACCAGATTTGGGTGGTTTTGAAGCTTCCAGAAAATGGAGGCTGTGGTCCTGAAATAACTCACCGCACCAGCAGAGGCTGTTTCTGCTAATTATTAGTGTGTAATTGCTGTTGCCGGTGCTCAGCTTACCCTTATTGGTAAAGGATACCTTACCAATATACCTTACGTGGTTGTAGCCTCCTAATACCGGTATCACTGTGCTTAGTGAAGAGTAATTACAACTGTAGGACTTAATACAGGTATTACTGTGCCTTTCCCCGTGGTACTTAACAGGCTCGAGGATCTCGAGGATCGTAGTTTCTGGCAGCGACAAGGATGGGAACACATTTTCGTGTCAGTAGAGAAGCAGAGGGTGGGACCTGGAGCTCCTGCTCCCTCTGTGGCTCGACTGCGTCCCTAGGGCTGAAGCAAACCCGTGCCTTACGCTAGGATTTCAAACCTTTTATTTTCTACGTAAAAATGAGGAATGGGGATGCCCCCATCTTAAGGGCACTGCTTCCAGCTTTCCATCGGTCTCGTCTGAGGGATGTTCACAGTGGTAGGGGAGACGCGGCAGGCAGGGCTAGGGGCCAGGGGCTTTAACCACCAGGCTGTTGT
Organism: Phalacrocorax aristotelis; assembly: GCF_949628215.1. Taxonomy (NCBI): domain Eukaryota; kingdom Metazoa; phylum Chordata; class Aves; order Suliformes; family Phalacrocoracidae; genus Phalacrocorax; species Phalacrocorax aristotelis. Next base: position 1,970,494 of record NC_134300.1, read on the forward strand.
GGCAGGCGACCGCAATGCCCCCGATGAGGTTCAGGAACTCCTGGAAGTCTAGCTGCCCATCGCTATTCAAATCGAGCTTCTTCATCATCCTGTCCACGACGCCTGGGTCCTTCTGATTCTGCAAAAGACCAGAGAGATGCGAATCGATGTCTGCCTCGCGGCAAAGGTGCCCCTCGCTGAACCCCCCTGCCCCGCGTACGGAACCGCGGCTGCCACGTCCACCGCCAGCGGAGGAGGGTTGGCAGAGGGCTGCAAAACTCACTCGGGCCAACTCGTGTCAAGCCACGCTCTGGCTTCTGGTGGGAGCGAGCTCTTCCCGTTGCCCACCCCACGGTGCTCGTGGGTGGGGGGCAGAGGCTTTAACTGCTCTCCCGGGGGGCTGAAGTGCATGCTACGGGAGACTCTTGGCCTGGATTTTGCTCACCTTCGTGAAGGCGGCCAGCTCGCTGTTCATGAAGGCCACGAACTCCCTCTTGGAGAGCGTGCAGCTGTCCCCTTCGCGCCCCGCGTACCGCTGGAAGACGGCCAGCAGGGACTCGATGCAGCGTTCGGTCTCCGTGGGCTGCAAGAGCAAGTGCAGGCGGGCATTGCAGGGAGCTCTGGGCTTGCAAAAGAGCAACTTTCTCTATTTCTGGAGAAAGGCTGGGCTGTGGGCGGGGGGGCCTCCTGCAATCGCTTTCCTTGAGGAGTCGCCTATGCCCAACCCGTCCGGCTGCATTTTTCTTTCATATTAATTTCTCTGATGCCTTGGCACGGCACTGCGGTGCAGGAGGGACCCAGAGGACTGGGGAGTGGCTCATGGAAAATCCCCTAGGGAGACTCAGCTCCCACCAAATGAGCGTCCTGGACTGGGAAGAGCTTACGCTGCAACCACAGCGACGGGAGGTTTTTTCTGTGCTCTCCAGCATGGCTTGGCCGGGGCTGCTTTTCTGGAAAGATAAGCTTGTCTCCCCCTTCCCCTCCCCCTGCCCTGTCTGGACGGAGGAGAAACAATGAGTCATGAGAGAAAAATGCAAGCAGCATTAGCTCCCCAGACTGCCTCCGGACGGCGAGGACAGAGCAGGCACCCTGAGGGAGGTGGGGGGAATGTGGGGCTCTTTCCCTGCCCGTGGCTTCGGCTTTTGGGGAAGGGCAGTGCCGGGAGAGCTGGGCAGAATCCGCCCTTCCCTGCCTAACCTCAGCATCTTGGGGTTTCCCTGCCACATCCTGCCCTGCCTGAGGCTCAATTCAGCCCTTTTTGGTTAATGTGAGAGGAACTGAGTTCCTCCTGCCCTCGGCTCTTGCCTCCGCTGCGTACCCCTACCCTAGCGCTGGGGGGGACGGGACGGTGGAGGCAGAGCTGCAGCCCTGAGTCTGGGGACGGGCATCGGAAGCATCAGTGGGGGAAAAAGAGGGGAGGGAAGGGGGACACACACAACACAAATGCCACCCCCAGCTCCCCCACACCTGCGGGGACCCTCTGCCCTCCCTTTCTAGCTCTGCACCCTCTTCCCGCACCTGGGCCCCATCCCTGGCAGAGATTTAGCTCAGCCCCTGGCCCTGCCTGCTCTTTCTGGCACCAAAGCGTGTCTCGCCTTCAGCTCTGGGGCCACTTGTGGGAAACGCTCCTCCGCCCTCGCCCTCCTGCCCTTACGGAGCCACCTCTCCCTCCCCGTCCCGGCTCACTCACCATGGCTGGGGGTGCGAGGAAGGCTCTCGGTCCTCGGCGGGGTCGCGGTGCAATGTGGCAGAGCAGGAGCCGGGGTGGTGATGAGCGTCACCCCGCAGCCGCCGCCCTTCCCGGCGCAGCCAGCGCCCAGCCCTGACTCAGCCCCTGGGCTGCGTTGGGCAATCGTCAGCTCTAACGGGCAGATCTGGACGTGCCTGCGGTCCCCAGCTCCGGCACAGGCTGGGCCCCTCCTCTAAACTCCCTGTCCCTTTCCTTCCTCAGTTTTATTCTTTACAGTTAGTTACGTTCACATTTTTCTCCTTATCTGTTTTGCCCCTCAGTCCTTTGCCACTCGTCCCTTTACAACTCCCTTGATTTCTTCCCCAGGGTCAGGGCTGCCTTGCTGCTACCCAGAGCCTCCCCTGTGTTTCCCCTTGCTAAGGTGAGGTTTGGCCTTCCCCAGCTTTTCTAATTAGGCCGGCAAAGGCAGATCAGGCATAGTTGAGCAGGCAGCATTTCCCTGCCGACACGGCCGGGGCTGCCCACCCCTGGGGGCCAGCTGCTGCCTCTCACCATCAACCCTGCCCAGTCCCACCTGCTGAGCTTTGCTGGTAACACCTTGGAACCTCCTCATGTTGTAAAAAGAGCAAAGGCAGCCCCGGAGGGTTGGGGTGCTGTGCCGGGAGCCAGCTGCAGCCAGGATTTGTCCCCGGTGGTGCTGGTCTGTGCTCCTCACCGGGGCCGGCCGCCCTCGTGCTGCTGCAGAGCGAGAGGCCCTGGAGGGCTGAAAACAGGGAGACACAGAGGTGCAGGAGGGATGGGAGGCACCCAAAAGGCACCCAGAGAGGCAAGTGATGTGCTCGAACAGCTCAGGGTTGGGAGGATGGGGGCTGCGGGGCTTGTGCCACCCCGAAACCAGCACATGGGGCTGTGATGCCCGGCCGCTCCCCCTCCATGGGGAGCCGAGGAAGCTGCTCGGACACGTGGTGTTTACCCGTGTTTGCACAGCCCTCCCATGGTTACGGCACCCGTCCCCACGCCTCTGCAACCGGCGCTGACGCAGAATTGCCCGCCCGGGGCCGGATTTCCCTGTGGCTCCCAGCCCTGGCTGCTGCCGCCTTTCCCCAGAAGCTTCAGGGGGAGCCTGGGGCGGAGAGATTTGGGGTATCGCAGGCCGCCCCCACGGTGCGTGGGAGCCGGGATGTGCGCTGGGAATGGGGACAGCTTCCAGGGACGGGGCTCTTCGGGAAATCCCGCTGGAGGCGACGACTCAGCAGAGAGCAGGAGAAAGGGAAGCAGCAAACCCGGGGGATGGCTGTCCCCAATATATTTTCTTGCCCCAATTTTCTGCCCTGGACTCACCTTTTTTCCCATGTAGTGGGGAAAAAGCACTTCCCCCCACCTTCAGCCCCTCCCAAAATGGAAAATGTTCTGTCCACAGAAACCGAAAGGATTTTCCAAACCTGGGAGCTGAAGGCAGCAAATCTGCTGCTCTTCATGGATTTTGCACTTCCACCTGCATTTTGCAAACTCCTCTCTGTGCTCCCTTAGCAATATCACATGAGCTGGTCAGAGGGGCAAGTGATTCCCCCCTTTGCAAGAGCAAATCCCAAAGCCCGGCCCCGTCCTGGCTGCAGTGGGGGATTTCAGGAGGTTTCTGTCTCTTGCTGCTGCTGCGTGTGTTTGCAGTCAGGGCTTTGGCCCTGTTTGCAGACAGACCATCTGTGCCGCCATATGTTTGTCACCAAGACGTGCGATTGCCACATGCACCGAAGGGACATCGCTGAGAGCGTCACCCCGTGCATCCGCCTGCCCCCGCCTGTGACAGACCCTTCTGAGTCCTGTTGGAACCAGGTTCGAACCATCAGAGGCTGGTGGCCGGGGCTTGGTGAGCGAGGAGCCCTGGGTGCTGCCCCCGAGGCTGCATCGGGCTATGGTGGACCTGCGATGCCCTCGTTCCCCCTGGCCGGCCCCATTACCAGCCAGCGGGCTCTGGTTGTATTTAAGAGCAAGACACAGATGGTGCTGGGGTTGTCCTCGCTTCTCTCTCTGTCTTCTTGCAACGTTGCAGCCCCATCTGCTGCTGAGAGAATTGGTTCTCTCTTGTTCAAGGGGAACAAAAGTGAATAAAACCTGTTTTTTCCCAGGGAGGGTCATGGACGGCTCCATCTCCTGCCTCGTGCACCATGTGTGAGATCCGGTGTGTTTTCCATGCTGCGCTGCTGCCTCTCTCCTGCCCAAGGATCCAGGAAGGGTCCCAGGGACGGGGCAGCCCAGGGGAGCAGGCAGATGGATGCATGTGGCCAGGAGAATGGGTGTCTGGATGGCTCTTAACCAGGAGTGGCTTTGCACTGCTGGCTCTCCCCGTAGTGCACAGGCACATCCGCGTGTCCCCATGTGGGCGTCAGATCCCAGCATGGGCGGGCTGCGATGGGAGCCCCTGATCATGCAGATCAGTAGAGAGGGTCAGGATCAGGGTCTTAGAGGTATGTGGGCTCCTAAACATGTAGTAGGGGTGGATTTGGTGGGATTTTTCAGCAGCCCCTGTCTGCATAAAGTGCCTGGGATTAGGAGGAATGTGTGATCTGAACTGGGACAGCCTCCCGCCGGGCTGAGGTCCTTTTAGAAATTAGATGCAAGGATGAAGGACGGCAGCAGTCGGTGCAGTCATCAGCTATTTATTCTGATTTTTCATGCAATACATCAGCGTGAAGAAGAAAGAGACCCCACCCACCCACCCGCCCACCACCATTACCCTGCAGTAACCACAGCATAACTCAGCTGCTTCAAAGCCTCCGTGAGGCTGGAGCTGGGATTCTGCTCAGCTGTTAGGGGAGCAGAAAGATGAAACCAAAAATATTGAGTCTGTGAAAGTATTTTTTTTTCATAGCCTCGAGGATTTTCAGGCTGCAGAATGAGTATGATTGAGCTACTGGGATTTTGAATTTCTTTTGCATTGCACAGCAGAAGCTAACAGGAGAGCCAGTCACGGGGCTAGGGAGGCGTCAGCACAGTGAGATGCAGAACAGTCGTGCCACAGGGTAGATGAGATGACAGGGACGTAAAGGACAGAGAGACCCAAGGAATCCAATTAGAGCAGAAAAGTGACTAAATAGTGCATTAAGGTGGATAGACATAATGCAGGAAGGCAGAAGCTGAAGATGTTGGGGTAACTCTGCCTCGCTGGCTGCTGACAATTTGTTAGACACTTGACACCCTCACAGAGCAGCCCATTAACCCTTTTGCGGTGAACACTTCTGCCCCACCACACAGTAACATCCTAAGCTGAAAGCAGAGAGCAGAAGTGATCCTCAGAGAGACTTGGAGAAGCCCCACCAGCTCCCAGGAGGAGACTTGCCCTTAAGATGCCTTGGCTTTATCCCTGGCAGGACGGCTCGGTGCCTCCTGTGAGACTGGGGGACCCTGGCTCTCCTTGGTGCAAAGACATGGTTCCTCTTCCCGTTGAGGCTGGGCATCGCTCGCTTGCGGGGGGCTCCTCTTGCTGTTCTCCTCCTGCTGTGGCTGGTGGCTCTTCTCTGGTGGGGGAAGCTCTGTATCCTCACGGCAGCAGCTCGCTTCATCTCTCTGGGGTGCCTGGGGATGGCTCTCTTGAGTGGCTTGCTGGCCCGGCTCAGAAGCTTCCCGTGGCTCTGGAGCCTGCGGCAGAGGTGGGCAGCTCTTGGCCTCCCTGTCCTCATGCTCCCTCACCTTGCAGCTGGATTCGGGCTCCTGTGGGACCTGTTCCCTGGGGGCTTTTGTTCCATCTTTCTGGCACTGATCCTCTTTCTCTTCCGTGTGAGGTGTCTTGTCATCCTTGGGCTTTGCCTGGCAAAGGTCACCCTTAACACCAGCCGGCTTGGAAGCAGAAGCCTGGCGAGCACCTCCTTTCACCCCTGTTTCAGACTTTTCCTGTGGCTCTTTGAGATCCCCAGTATTTTCCTGGCTGCTAGAAGCTGGTGTGCCCCCTTCCTGTGGCAATTCAGGCTCCCTTGTTTCTCTCTCATCCCTCTGGGGTAGTGGCTCTGGGTGGTTGCTCCTGTCACACAGGACTGCTGGCGGCAGGGGTGACACGTAACACTTCTTCACGTAGATGGACTGCCCAAGGTCATCAGGCTGCTGGCAGACAACCTTGTAGGTGGTAGCTTCAGGATCGTTCAAATTCTGAATCACGTGGATCAGGTACGCAATGGTCTGAGGCTCGCAGGACCGAGGGAGGACTTGCACCTCGGGGTGTACATTGGGGTCAGCGGGGACGTAACAGACCCTCATGTCGGTGACAGGCGCCTGTACTCCTGGGAGGCAGAGGTCCCTGTTATCCACGTCCACGGTTTGGTAGAGGCACTTCTCATGACTTTGTCCCTGATCCCCGTGTGTCTGGCAACTGCTTGGCACAGGTGTGTCATCCACTTCTAAAAGCGTGTGGTTCCTCTGTTCTTGGTCTTCTGAGGGCTCGTAGGGAGTGCTCTCAAAAAGCTCATGCCATGATTCATCTGCCTGATGGCGGTGAAGAATATCACTCTCATGCTCATCTTCAAGTACCTGGAGACAGCTTCCCTTACATGTCTCTCTGTGCGATGTCAAGGCACCTCGCTCTTCCCTGTCGCGTCTCTGGCGGCTGTGGCACTCATCGACCTCCAGCTCCAGCTCGAGGTCGCGATGGCGATCGACCCTCCTGTCGCGCACAGGCTCTTCCCTCTCTCTGGCTCGGCAAACCCTCCTCTCTTCCTCTGGTTCTTCACAGTCACGGGGACGATCCCTCCTTTGCACGTCCTCTCGTGGCCCCAGGTCCCGGGACACGCGGTGGATCTCCACGTCGGCTTCTGCTGCCGCCACCACCGTTGTCTCCCGCGTCCTTTCGTACCTCACTGGCTCACGTTGTCTCCTTCCATCGTCTTGGGGCTCGCGTGCTTGACAGTCCCGTCTGTCCCGTGCCTCCCTCTGGTTGGTGGTGGCACCTCGCTCTTCCCTCTCTCTGGCTCGGCAAACCCTCCTCTCGTCCTCTGGTTCTTCACAGTCACGGGGACGATCCCTCCTTTGCACGTCCTCTCGTGGCCCCAGGTCCCGGGACACGCGGTGGATCTCCACGTCGGCTTCTGCTGCCGCCACCACCGTTGTCTCCCGCGTCCTTTCGTACCTCACTGGCTCACGTTGTCTCCTTCCATCGTCTTGGGGCTCGCGTGCTTGACAGTCCCGTCTGTCCCGTGCCTCCCTCTGGTTGGTGGTGGCACCTCGCTCTTCCCTCTCTCTGGCTCGGCAAACCCTCCTCTCGTCCTCTGGTTCTTCACAGTCACGGGGACGATCCCTCCTTTGCACGTCCTCTCGTGGCCCCAGGTCCCGGGACACGCGGTGGATCTCCACGTCGGCTTCTGCTGCCGCCACCACCGTTGTCTCCCGCGTCCTTTCGTACCTCACTGGCTCACGTTGTCTCCTTCCATCGTCTTGGGGCTCGCGTGCTTGACAGTCCCGTCTGTCCCGTGCCTCCCTCTGGTTGGTGGTGGCACCTCGCTCTTCCCTCTCTCTGGCTCGGCAAACCCTCCTCTCGTCCTCTGGTTCTTCACAGTCACGGGGACGATCCCTCCTTTGCACATCCTCTCGTGGCCCCAGGTCCCGGGACACGCGGTGGAGCTCCACGTCAGCTTCTGCTGCCGCCACCACCGTTGTCTCCCGCGTCCTTTCGTACCTCACTGGCTCACGTTGTCTCCTTCCATCGTCTTGGGGCTCGCATGCTTGACAGTCCCGTCTGTCCCGTGCCTCCCTCTGGTTGGTGGTGGCACCTCGCTCTTCCCTCTCTCTGGCTCGGCAAACCCTCCTCTCGTCCTCTGGTTCTTCACAGTCACGGGGACGATCCCTCCTTTGCACGTCCTCTCGTGGCCCCAGGTCCCGGGACACGCGGTGGATCTCCACGTCGGCTTCTGCTGCCGCCACCACCGTTGTCTCCCGCGTCCTTTCGTACCTCACTGGCTCACGTTGTCTCCTTCCATCGTCTTGGGGCTCGCGTGCTTGACAGTCCCGTCTGTCCCGTGCCTCCCTCTGGTTGGTGGTGGCACCTCGCTCTTCCCTCTCTCTGGCTCGGCAAACCCTCCTCTCTTCCTCTGGTTCTTCACAGTCACGGGGACGATCCCTCCTTTGCACGTCCTCTCGTGGCCCCAGGTCCCGGGACACGCGGTGGATCTCCACGTCGGCTTCTGCTGCCGCCACCACCGTTGTCTCCCGCGTCCTTTCGTACCTCACTGGCTCACGTTGTCTCCTTCCATCGTCTTGGGGCTCGCGTGCTTGACAGTCCCGTCTGTCCCGTGCCTCCCTCTGGTTGGTGGTGGCACCTCGCTCTTCCCTCTCTCTGGCTCGGCAAACCCTCCTCTCGTCCTCTGGTTCTTCACAGTCACGGGGACGATCCCTCCTTTGCACGTCCTCTCGTGGCCCCAGGTCCCGGGACACGCGGTGGATCTCCACGTCGGCTTCTGCTGCCGCCACCACCGTTGTCTCCCGCGTCCTTTCGTACCTCACTGGCTCACGTTGTCTCCTTCCATCGTCTTGGGGCTCGCGTGCTTGACAGTCCCGTCTGTCCCGTGCCTCCCTCTGGTTGGTGGTGGCACCTCGCTCTTCCCTGTCACGTCTCTGGCGGCTGCGGCACTCATCGACCTCCAGCTCCAGCTCGAGGTCGCGTTGGCGATCGACCCTCCTGTCGCGCACGGGCTCTTCCCTCTCTCTGGCTCGGCAAACCCTCCTCTCGTCCTCTGGTTCTTCACAGTCACGGGGACGATCCCTCCTTTGCACGTCCTCTCGTGGCCCCAGGTCCCGGGACACGCGGTGGATCTCCACGTCGGCTTCTGCTGCCGCCACCACCGTTGTCTCCCGCGTCCTTTCGTACCTCACTGGCTCACGTTGTCTCCTTCCATCGTCTTGGGGCTCGCGTGCTTGACAGTCCCGTCTGTCCCGTGCCTCCCTCTGGTTGGTGGTGGCACCTCGCTCTTCCCTCTCTCTGGCTCGGCAAACCCTCCTCTCGTCCTCTGGTTCTTCACAGTCACGGGGACGATCCCTCCTTTGCACATCCTCTCGTGGCCCCAGGTCCCGGGACACGCGGTGGATCTCCACGTCAGCTTCTGCTGCCGCCACCACCGTTGTCTCCCGCGTCATTTCGTACCTCACTGGCTCACGTTGTCTCCTTCCATCGTCTTGGGGCTCGCGTGCTTGACAGTCCCGTCTGTCCCGTGCCTCCCTCTGGTTGGTGGTGGCACCTCGCTCTTCCCTCTCTCTGGCTCGGCAAACCCTCCTCTCGTCCTCTGGTTCTTCACAGTCACGGGGACGATCCCTCCTTTGCACGTCCTCTCGTGGCCCCAGGTCCCGGGACACGCGGTGGATCTCCACGTCGGCTTCTGCTGCCGCCACCACCGTTGTCTCCCGCGTCCTTTCGTACCTCACTGGCTCACGTTGTCTCCTTCCATCGTCTTGGGGCTCGCGTGCTTGACAGTCCCGTCTGTCCCGTGCCTCCCTCTGGTTGGTGGTGGCACCTCGCTCTTCCCTCTCTCTGGCTCGGCAAACCCTCCTCTCTTCCTCTGGTTCTTCACAGTCACGGGGACGATCCCTCCTTTGCACGTCCTCTCGTGGCCCCAGGTCCCGGGACACGCGGTGGATCTCCACGTCGGCTTCTGCTGCCGCCACCACCGTTGTCTCCCGCGTCCTTTCGTACCTCACTGGCTCACGTTGTCTCCTTCCATCGTCTTGGGGCTCGCGTGCTTGACAGTCCCGTCTGTCCCGTGCCTCCCTCTGGTTGGTGGTGGCACCTCGCTCTTCCCTCTCTCTGGCTCGGCAAACCCTCCTCTCGTCCTCTGGTTCTTCACAGTCACGGGGACGATCCCTCCTTTGCACGTCCTCTCGTGGCCCCAGGTCCCGGGACACGCGGTGGATCTCCACGTCGGCTTCTGCTGCCGCCACCACCGTTGTCTCCCGCGTCCTTTCGTACCTCACTGGCTCACGTTGTCTCCTTCCATCGTCTTGGGGCTCGCGTGCTTGACAGTCCCGTCTGTCCCGTGCCTCCCTCTGGTTGGTGGTGGCACCTCGCTCTTCCCTCTCTCTGGCTCGGCAAACCCTCCTCTCTTCCTCTGGTTCTTCACAGTCACGGGGACGATCCCTCCTTTGCACGTCCTCTCGTGGCCCCAGGTCCCGGGACACGCGGTGGATCTCCACGTCGGCTTCTGCTGCCGCCACCACCGTTGTCTCCCGCGTCCTTTCGTACCTCACTGGCTCACGTTGTCTCCTTCCATCGTCTTGGGGCTCGCGTGCTTGACAGTCCCGTCTGTCCCGTGCCTCCCTCTGGTTGGTGGTGGCACCTCGCTCTTCCCTCTCTCTGGCTCGGCAAACCCTCCTCTCGTCCTCTGGTTCTTCACAGTCACGGGGACGATCCCTCCTTTGCACGTCCTCTCGTGGCCCCAGGTCCCGGGACACTCGGTGGATCTCCACGTCGGCTTCTGCTGCCGCCACCACCGTTGTCTCCCGCGTCCTTTCGTACCTCACTGGCTCACGTTGTCTCCTTCCATCGTCTTGGGGCTCGCGTGCTTGACAGTCCCGTCTGTCCCGTGCCTCCCTCTGGTTGGTGGTGGCACCTTGCTCTTCCCTGTCACGTCTCTGGCGGCTGCGGCACTCATCGACCTCCAGCTCCAGCTCGAGGTCGCGTTGGCGATCGACCCTCCTGTCGCGCACGGGCTCTTCCCTCTCTCTGGCTCGGCAAACCCTCCTCTCGTCCTCTGGTTCTTCACAGTCACGGGGACGATCCCTCCTTTGCACGTCCTCTCGTGGCCCCAGGTCCCGGGACATGCGGTGGATCTCCACGTCGGCTTCTGCTGCCGCCACCACCGTTGTCTCCCGCGTCCTTTCGTACCTCACTGGCTCACGTTGTCTCCTTCCATCGTCTTGGGGCTCGCGTGCTTGACAGTCCCGTCTGTCCCGTGCCTCCCTCTGGTTGGTGGTGGCACCTCGCTCTTCCCTCTCTCTGGCTCGGCAAACCCTCCTCTCGTCCTCTGGTTCTTCACAGTCACGGGGACGATCCCTCCTTTGCACGTCCTCTCGTGGCCCCAGGTCCCGGGACACGCGGTGGATCTCCACGTCGGCTTCTGCTGCCGCCACCACCGTTGTCTCCCGCGTCCTTTCGTACCTCACTGGCTCACGTTGTCTCCTTCCATCGTCTTGGGGCTCGCGTGCTTGACAGTCCCGTCTGTCCCGTGCCTCCCTCTGGTTGGTGGTGGCACCTCGCTCTTCCCTCTCTCTGGCTCGGCAAACCCTCCTCTCGTCCTCTGGTTCTTCACAGTCACGGGGACGATCCCTCCTTTGCACGTCCTCTCGTGGCCCCAGGTCCCGGGACACGCGGTGGATCTCCACGTCGGCTTCTGCTGCCGCCACCACCGTTGTCTCCCGCGTCCTTTCGTACCTCACTGGCTCACGTTGTCTCCTTCCATCGTCTTGGGGCTCGCGTGCTTGACAGTCCCGTCTGTCCCGTGCCTCCCTCTGGTTGGTGGTGGCACCTCGCTCTTCCCTCTCTCTGGCTCGGCAAACCCTCCTCTCGTCCTCTGGTTCTTCACAGTCACGGGGACGATCCCTCCTTTGCACGTCCTCTCGTGGCCCCAGGTCCCGGGACACGCGGTGGATCTCCACGTCGGCTTCTGCTGCCGCCACCACCGTTGTCTCCCGCGTCCTTTCGTACCTCACTGGCTCACGTTGTCTCCTTCCATCGTCTTGGGGCTCGCGTGCTTGACAGTCCCGTCTGTCCCGTGCCTCCCTCTGGTTGGTGGTGGCACCTCGCTCTTCCCTCTCTCTGGCTCGGCAAACCCTCCTCTCGTCCTCTGGTTCTTCACAGTCACGGGGACGATCCCTCCTTTGCACGTCCTCTCGTGGCCCCAGGTCCCGGGACACGCGGTGGATCTCCACGTCGGCTTCTGCTGCCGCCACCACCGTTGTCTCCCGCGTCCTTTCGTACCTCACTGGCTCACGTTGTCTCCTTCCATCGTCTTGGGGCTCGCGTGCTTGACAGTCCCGTCTGTCCCGTGCCTCCCTCTGGTTGGTGGTGGCACCTCGCTCTTCCCTCTCTCTGGCTCGGCAAACCCTCCTCTCGTCCTCTGGTTCTTCACAGTCACGGGGACGATCCCTCCTTTGCACGTCCTCTCGTGGCCCCAGGTCCCGGGACACGCGGTGGATCTCCACGTCGGCTTCTGCTGCCGCCACCACCGTTGTCTCCCGCGTCCTTTCGTACCTCACTGGCTCACGTTGTCTCCTTCCATCGTCTTGGGGCTCGCGTGCTTGACAGTCCCGTCTGTCCCGTGCCTCCCTCTGGTTGGTGGTGGCACCTCGCTCTTCCCTCTCTCTGGCTCGGCAAACCCTCCTCTCTTCCTCTGGTTCTTCACAGTCACGGGGACGATCCCTCCTTTGCACGTCCTCTCGTGGCCCCAGGTCCCGGGACACGCGGTGGATCTCCACGTCGGCTTCTGCTGCCGCCACCACCGTTGTCTCCCGCGTCCTTTCGTACCTCACTGGCTCACGTTGTCTCCTTCCATCGTCTTGGGGCTCGCGTGCTTGACAGTCCCGTCTGTCCCGTGCCTCCCTCTGGTTGGTGGTGGCACCTCGCTCTTCCCTCTCTCTGGCTCGGCAAACCCTCCTCTCGTCCTCTGGTTCTTCACAGTCACGGGGACGATCCCTCCTTTGCACGTCCTCTCGTGGCCCCAGGTCCCGGGACACGCGGTGGATCTCCACATCGGCTTCTGCTGCCGCCACCACCGTTGTCTCCCGCGTCCTTTCGTACCTCACTGGCTCACGTTGTCTCCTTCCATCGTCTTGGGGCTCGCGTGCTTGACAGTCCCGTCTGTCCCGTGCCTCCCTCTGGTTGGTGGTGGCACCTCGCTCTTCCCTCTCTCTGGCTCGGCAAACCCTCCTCTCTTCCTCTGGTTCTTCACAGTCACGGGGACGATCCCTCCTTTGCACGTCCTCTCGTGGCCCCAGGTCCCGGGACACGCGGTGGATCTCCACGTCGGCTTCTGCTGCCGCCACCACCGTTGTCTCCCGCGTCCTTTCGTACCTCACTGGCTCACGTTGTCTCCTTCCATCGTCTTGGGGCTCGCGTGCTTGACAGTCCCGTCTGTCCCGTGCCTCCCTCTGGTTGGTGGTGGCACCTCGCTCTTCCCTCTCTCTGGCTCGGCAAACCCTCCTCTCGTCCTCTGGTTCTTCACAGTCACGGGGACGATCCCTCCTTTGCACGTCCTCTCGTGGCCCCAGGTCCCGGGACACGCGGTGGATCTCCACGTCGGCTTCTGCTGCCGCCACCACCGTTGTCTCCCGCGTCCTTTCGTACCTCACTGGCTCACGTTGTCTCCTTCCATCGTCTTGGGGCTCGCGTGCTTGACAGTCCCGTCTGTCCCGTGCCTCCCTCTGGTTGGTGGTGGCACCTTGCTCTTCCCTGTCACGTCTCTGGCGGCTGCGGCACTCATCGACCTCCAGCTCCAGCTCGAGGTCGCGTTGGCGATCGACCCTCCTGTCGCGCACGGGCTCTTCCCTCTCTCTGGCTCGGCAAACCCTCCTCTCTTCCTCTGGTTCTTCACAGTCACGGGGACGATCCCTCCTTTGCACGTCCTCTCGTGGCCCCAGGTCCCGGGACACGCGGTGGATCTCCACGTCGGCTTCTGCTGCCGCCACCACCGTTGTCTCCCGCGTCCTTTCGTACCTCACTGGCTCACGTTGTCTCCTTCCATCGTCTTGGGGCTCGCGTGCTTGACAGTCCCGTCTGTCCCGTGCCTCCCTCTGGTTGGTGGTGGCACCTCGCTCTTCCCTCTCTCTGGCTCGGCAAACCCTCCTCTCTTCCTCTGGTTCTTCACAGTCACGGGGACGATCCCTCCTTTGCACGTCCTCTCGTGGCCCCAGGTCCCGGGACACGCGGTGGATCTCCACGTCGGCTTCTGCTGCCGCCACCACCGTTGTCTCCCGCGTCCTTTCGTACCTCACTGGCTCACGTTGTCTCCTTCCATCGTCTTGGGGCTCGCGTGCTTGACAGTCCCGTCTGTCCCGTGCCTCCCTCTGGTTGGTGGTGGCACCTCGCTCTTCCCTCTCTCTGGCTCGGCAAACCCTCCTCTCTTCCTCTGGTTCTTCACAGTCACGGGGACGATCCCTCCTTTGCACGTCCTCTCGTGGCCCCAGGTCCCGGGACACGCGGTGGATCTCCACGTCGGCTTCTGCTGCCGCCACCACCGTTGTCTCCCGCGTCCTTTCGTACCTCACTGGCTCACGTTGTCTCCTTCCATCGTCTTGGGGCTCGCGTGCTTGACAGTCCCGTCTGTCCCGTGCCTCCCTCTGGTTGGTGGTGGCACCTCGCTCTTCCCTCTCTCTGGCTCGGCAAACCCTCCTCTCGTCCTCTGGTTCTTCACAGTCACGGGGACGATCCCTCCTTTGCATGTCCTCTCGTGGCCCCAGGTCCCGGGACACGCGGTGGATCTCCACGTCGGCTTCTGCTGCCGCCACCACCGTTGTCTCCCGCGTCCTTTCGTACCTCACTGGCTCACGTTGTCTCCTTCCATCGTCTTGGGGCTCGCGTGCTTGACAGTCCCGTCTGTCCCGTGCCTCCCTCTGGTTGGTGGTGGCACCTTGCTCTTCCCTGTCACGTCTCTGGCGGCTGCGGCACTCATCGACCTCCAGCTCCAGCTCGAGGTCGCGTTGGCGATCGACCCTCCTGTCGCGCACGGGCTCTTCCCTCTCTCTGGCTCGGCAAACCCTCCTCTCGTCCTCTGGTTCTTCACAGTCACGGGGACGATCCCTCCTTTGCACGTCCTCTCGTGGCCCCAGGTCCCGGGACACGCGGTGGATCTCCACGTCGGCTTCTGCTGCCGCCACCACCGTTGTCTCCCGCGTCCTTTCGTACCTCACTGGCTCACGTTGTCTCCTTCCATCGTCTTGGGGCTCGCGTGCTTGACAGTCCCGTCTGTCCCGTGCCTCCCTCTGGTTGGTGGTGGCACCTCGCTCTTCCCTCTCTCTGGCTCGGCAAACCCTCCTCTCTTCCTCTGGTTCTTCACAGTCACGGGGACGATCCCTCCTTTGCACGTCCTCTCGTGGCCCCAGGTCCCGGGACACGCGGTGGATCTCCACGTCGGCTTCTGCTGCCGCCACCACCGTTGTCTCCCGCGTCCTTTCGTACCTCACTGGCTCACGTTGTCTCCTTCCATCGTCTTGGGGCTCGCGTGCTTGACAGTCCCGTCTGTCCCGTGCCTCCCTCTGGTTGGTGGTGGCACCTCGCTCTTCCCTCTCTCTGGCTCGGCAAACCCTCCTCTCGTCCTCTGGTTCTTCACAGTCACGGGGACGATCCCTCCTTTGCACGTCCTCTCGTGGCCCCAGGTCCCGGGACACGCGGTGGATCTCCACGTCGGCTTCTGCTGCCGCCACCACCGTTGTCTCCCGCGTCCTTTCGTACCTCACTGGCTCACGTTGTCTCCTTCCATCGTCTTGGGGCTCGCGTGCTTGACAGTCCCGTCTGTCCCGTGCCTCCCTCTGGTTGGTGGTGGCACCTCGCTCTTCCCTCTCTCTGGCTCGGCAAACCCTCCTCTCTTCCTCTGGTTCTTCACAGTCACGGGGACGATCCCTCCTTTGCACGTCCTCTCGTGGCCCCAGGTCCCGGGACACGCGGTGGATCTCCACGTCGGCTTCTGCTGCCGCCACCACCGTTGTCTCCCGCGTCCTTTCGTACCTCACTGGCTCACGTTGTCTCCTTCCATCGTCTTGGGGCTCGCGTGCTTGACAGTCCCGTCTGTCCCGTGCCTCCCTCTGGTTGGTGGTGGCACCTCGCTCTTCCCTCTCTCTGGCTCGGCAAACCCTCCTCTCGTCCTCTGGTTCTTCACAGTCACGGGGACGATCCCTCCTTTGCACGTCCTCTCGTGGCCCCAGGTCCCGGGACACGCGGTGGATCTCCACGTCGGCTTCTGCTGCCGCCACCACCGTTGTCTCCCGCGTCCTTTCGTACCTCACTGGCTCACGTTGTCTCCTTCCATCGTCTTGGGGCTCGCGTGCTTGACAGTCCCGTCTGTCCCGTGCCTCCCTCTGGTTGGTGGTGGCACCTCGCTCTTCCCTCTCTCTGGCTCGGCAAACCCTCCTCTCTTCCTCTGGTTCTTCACAGTCACGGGGACGATCCCTCCTTTGCACGTCCTCTCGTGGCCCCAGGTCCCGGGACACGCGGTGGATCTCCACGTCGGCTTCTGCTGCCGCCACCACCGTTGTCTCCCGCGTCCTTTCGTACCTCACTGGCTCACGTTGTCTCCTTCCATCGTCTTGGGGCTCGCGTGCTTGACAGTCCCGTCTGTCCCGTGCCTCCCTCTGGTTGGTGGTGGCACCTCGCTCTTCCCTCTCTCTGGCTCGGCAAACCCTCCTCTCGTCCTCTGGTTCTTCACAGTCACGGGGACGATCCCTCCTTTGCACGTCCTCTCGTGGCCCCAGGTCCCGGGACACGCGGTGGATCTCCACGTCGGCTTCTGCTGCCGCCACCACCGTTGTCTCCCGCGTCCTTTCGTACCTCACTGGCTCACGTTGTCTCCTTCCATCGTCTTGGGGCTCGCGTGCTTGACAGTCCCGTCTGTCCCGTGCCTCCCTCTGGTTGGTGGTGGCACCTCGCTCTTCCCTCTCTCTGGCTCGGCAAACCCTCCTCTCGTCCTCTGGTTCTTCACAGTCACGGGGACGATCCCTCCTTTGCACGTCCTCTCGTGGCCCCAGGTCCCGGGACACGCGGTGGATCTCCACGTCGGCTTCTGCTGCCGCCACCACCGTTGTCTCCCGCGTCCTTTCGTACCTCACTGGCTCACGTTGTCTCCTTCCATCGTCTTGGGGCTCGCGTGCTTGACAGTCCCGTCTGTCCCGTGCCTCCCTCTGGTTGGTGGTGGCACCTCGCTCTTCCCTCTCTCTGGCTCGGCAAACCCTCCTCTCGTCCTCTGGTTCTTCACAGTCACGGGGACGATCCCTCCTTTGCACGTCCTCTCGTGGCCCCAGGTCCCGGGACACGCGGTGGATCTCCACGTCGGCTTCTGCTGCCGCCACCACCGTTGTCTCCCGCGTCCTTTCGTACCTCACTGGCTCACGTTGTCTCCTTCCATCGTCTTGGGGCTCGCGTGCTTGACAGTCCCGTCTGTCCCGTGCCTCCCTCTGGTTGGTGGTGGCACCTCGCTCTTCCCTGTCACGTCTCTGGCGGCTGCGGCACTCATCGACCTCCAGCTCCAGCTCGAGGTCGCGTTGGCGATCGACCCTCCTGTCGCGCACGGGCTCTTCCCTCTCTCTGGCTCGGCAAACCCTCCTCTCGTCCTCTGGTTCTTCACAGTCACGGGGACGATCCCTCCTTTGCACGTCCTCTCGTGGCCCCAGGTCCCGGGACACGCGGTGGATCTCCACGTCGGCTTCTGCTGCCGCCACCACCGTTGTCTCCCGCGTCCTTTCGTACCTCACTGGCTCACGTTGTCTCCTTCCATCGTCTTGGGGCTCGCGTGCTTGACAGTCCCGTCTGTCCCGTGCCTCCCTCTGGTTGGTGGTGGCACCTCGCTCTTCCCTCTCTCTGGCTCGGCAAACCCTCCTCTCGTCCTCTGGTTCTTCACAGTCACGGGGACGATCCCTCCTTTGCACGTCCTCTCGTGGCCCCAGGTCCCGGGACACGCGGTGGATCTCCACGTCGGCTTCTGCTGCCGCCACCACCGTTGTCTCCCGCGTCCTTTCGTACCTCACTGGCTCACGTTGTCTCCTTCCATCGTCTTGGGGCTCGCGTGCTTGACAGTCCCGTCTGTCCCGTGCCTCCCTCTGGTTGGTGGTGGCACCTCGCTCTTCCCTCTCTCTGGCTCGGCAAACCCTCCTCTCGTCCTCTGGTTCTTCACAGTCACGGGGACGATCCCTCCTTTGCACGTCCTCTCGTGGCCCCAGGTCCCGGGACACGCGGTGGATCTCCACGTCGGCTTCTGCTGCCGCCACCACCGTTGTCTCCCGCGTCCTTTCGTACCTCACTGGCTCACGTTGTCTCCTTCCATCGTCTTGGGGCTCGCGTGCTTGACAGTCCCGTCTGTCCCGTGCCTCCCTCTGGTTGGTGGTGGCACCTCGCTCTTCCCTCTCTCTGGCTCGGCAAACCCTCCTCTCGTCCTCTGGTTCTTCACAGTCACGGGGACGATCCCTCCTTTGCACGTCCTCTCGTGGCCCCAGGTCCCGGGACACGCGGTGGATCTCCACGTCGGCTTCTGCTGCCGCCACCACCGTTGTCTCCCGCGTCCTTTCGTACCTCACTGGCTCACGTTGTCTCCTTCCATCGTCTTGGGGCTCGCGTGCTTGACAGTCCCGTCTGTCCCGTGCCTCCCTCTGGTTGGTGGTGGCACCTTGCTCTTCCCTGTCGCGTCTCTGGCGGCTGCGGCACTCATCGACCTCCAGCTCCAGCTCGAGGTCGCGTTGGTGACCGACCCCCCTGTTCCTCTCTGGTCTTTTTGTCCATTCATTATCTCTGTCTTCACATTCTTGAGCCTGATATTTGTCTCTTTGTGTTTCTCGTTTTTCTGTTTCATATTCCTGGTTTTTCTGTTGATCTATCTGTCTTTCTGGCTTAGAGGTTTCATAGTGTCTGAGGTCAAGTTGTAGCGGTTCCTTTATGTATGATTGATGTGGGTGTCTTGGTCCTTGCCATTGAGCATCACATGACTGGTTTGTGATATTAACAAGTGATTTTTGTTCCAGCTCACGTAGGTGGTATCGGCTTCTCTCGTCTATGAGTATTTCAGGTTTACGTGTCTGATTTTGATTTTCTCTGTCTGCTTTTTGTGGCCGGTGTTTTTTTTCATCATATGCTGGTAGTGGTGGCTCATGTACCTCATGGCCACTCCACCGGTTTGGTAGTACTTGAGGTTCGCAGGTCTGGCTGCAGCTTCTTATAGCTGCCAGTTTTTCTGGCTGAGGCCCCTCTTGGTTTTGTCTCTCATCTCTCTGCCATCCAGGCTCGTGTGTTTCTAGGCAGCTGCGCTTGTAGCATCGTACATCTCCTCGTCTGTCTGGCTCTGGTGGATGATCTCTTCTCTGGCTGTTCTGTTGGTCGCATGGCTCTTGGCTTTCTTCTGTGTATACCTGGGGGATCGGCTCCCCCAGCCTGCTGCTTCGTTTTGCTTCGTTTCTGCTCTGTGTGTTACGTCGCTGGTGATGACTCCCCGTTTCCTCTAGTTTTTCAAGCTTGTTGACCTTGGTGTCTTGTTGCAGCTCAGGTTCACAGTGGGGATGAAGATTTCTCTCACAGGTTTGTTGTTCCTCCTCCTGGAGCTGCCGACAGCTCCCTCTGTTCTTAATTTCAGGCTCTTGGAGTGACTTGCCACTGGTTGCCAGCTTTGTTCTTTGCAGAAGGCATGGTCCCTTCGGCAGGTACCAGTAACAGGCCTTAGCAACTCTGAACACCAGGAACAGGAACTCATTAAAATCTATTTTCCCGTCGCCATCCCATTCCAGAAACTGCAGAATCTTGTCAATTGTCTGAGGGTCATGCGGCTTCTGCAGGGAAAACACACACAGGGAAACAAAAATGGGATTTTAGCCTTCTTGCTCCTTGTCAGAGAATTGCAAAGGCGGGGACAATTGCTATCTTTTCTCCTTCCATCTCTCACACCTTTGCTTTTATAGCTCAGCAACAACTCCATGCCTTTGTTCTCCATTTTCCTGGTGGTTCCCTGGCTGCAGCTGACCAGCTCTCTTCTCTTTGGGATATGCTGTATCCCTCCACTGGATGTATTTTGTTCTCACCTTTGAAAGGAAACCATACCTCCCCATGGCTCATTCTACAGCTTTTGCCCATTTGGTCATGACAAAATGGGTTGGAAGAGCTGTCAAAGCAGTCAGTGCAAAGGAACGCAACTGCTGCTTCTCTTTGGTGAAAGCCTCCCCATCACAAGAACCATCCCCTCTCCAGAGAGGATTTTGAGTCCCTACATTTCAGTCTTGGTCTCAAGCCCCCCCGCTCACAGCAGCACTCACAGCTATGACATCTGCAAACTCCGTCTGGATGAACCCTTTCATCTTCCTTCGGCTGAGGGTGGAGCAGTCTCCATCTTCCTTTGCATGTTTGTGAAAGATGCCGATGATGGTGGAAATGCTGTCTAAGAAGTGAGACATCTTTCTGCAGATTCAAGCAAGCCTGCAAGAAAAGGACCAGAGCTAAGGATGGGAGATTTGCTTGCCTCTGGGAGGAAGGAGGATTGCTGGAGTCAGGCTGTGTGCGTTAACGGGATGCCGGGTGTGATGTGCTGTGTGTCCGCTCTTGTCCCATGGCAAGCTCTGTTTCACCAGAGCGCTGGGAAGAAATTCAAATGCTATGGGGTTTTAGTGGGATGGGGAGTGTCCTCCAACTTGTCTACTGACGTATTTGGATGACGTTTGATAGGGGATGGCTGGATGCCTGCATTTATGGATTGCAGGGAGGGGACTGGGGGTGATGACTCAAGAGATGCCCCAAGAACCCATCCCCATGGGCATATGCCAGGCACTTATGTTTCCAGGACCCGCGCTGCTCTATCTGCCTGGCACTGAGATACAGTGGCTTCCCTGGAGCAGATTAGAGGTTGCCTAATGCAGCGCTGGCATGGCCTGAGACAAGATCTAGCTGGGTCAGAGACAGGTAGAGTGCTTACAGGGTGTTAAAAAAAGCCCTGGGGCTGATGCTCCTGTGACCAGTAGTAATGCAAAACAATTGATAAAGCTTTCATTACAGCATCAGTTCATTGGCAAATAGATTTTGGCCAGAGGGGAACTGTTGGATCACCTAGTCGGAGCTACTTATTTAATTTTACTTGGATCTGCTTGGCAGAAAGCAGTGCTCTTGTTGGAGCTTTGTGTCTGGAAGCCTCAAAAGCCACCTCCTTCTTTCCTCCTCCCAGGATCCCCAGGCACGTTATCAGGTACATCAGTGCTGAGATCTCAGCTTGCAGCTGGAGAAGCTGTGCTGTGTATGCCTTGCCGCCTCGATAACATGCACATACGCATGAACACACGTGCACACGTCTGCAAACGAAATCCTGGGTTTTTGTATTTCTGCAGAAAACCAGAAAAATTCTCCTATCTGTTTATTTTGGCTGGGCGCTGACTCCAGACCAAAGGAAGGCACAAAACCTGTCTCCGTCTCTCTTTTTCTCCTTTGAGAAAAGCTGCCCCTACACACGGACACACGGCGACAGCGCGCAGGTGTCCAAATAGCACAAAACAACACTTCACTGGATATAAACGCGAACGACTCTCCGAAAATACTGCGGCAGGAATGACGCTGCCACCCACCGTGAACCCTATAGAAATAACACGTCCTTGCCCAGTAAAGGGCACGTTTCAGGAGTGACTTACCCAAATCACCAACGGGATCAAGTGGGATTCCTGTGAAGCCGTGCGGAGTGATCGGAGGACCTGAGTGCTTTTATAGGGTCCTTGACGGAGCTACAGAAAGGAGACACCCTTTGTGGACGTTGTCCTGATTCATCTTTGGCCAAGCCCAGCTGCACCTTCACGTCCTCAAACGGGTTATTTAACTTATCATCCCCTTACCTATCATTTTAACCCAGAAATAGCAGTTGCCATGTGGCAATTCAGGCACCGGCTGGTTCCACCTAATCCAGACTGTAAAGTTATTTTACAGGCTGCTTGTATTTCAGATTTTAAAAAATCTAGAGTAGCTACAAAGTGTATGTATGCATTAATGGGAGGGTGGTTTTTTGTATAAATGTACATCTGCATAGGTATGAATTTATATGTATATAATACACACACATAAAAATGGTATCAGAATGAAATATTGAGGATGGGGACAAAAGTGCTGGTGGTAGCAGAGCTCACTACGAGCAGATCTGGGACAGCTGAGACGTGTACGGCCCATGATCTCGGTACCACAATGTCAGAGATTATTTTTGTTTGCTTTTTGTGCAGTTCCTTCAGCACCTTGGGCCTGAGGTCGATGGGGTTTGGGTCTGGCTTTCGCTCACAGAAGGGCAGGAGACGACCTAAGTGCTATGAAACCGGTGAAATGCAGGTGGGCAGCGGTGAGATCTCCCAGTCCTCCAGATCTTGGCTTGTGTGGTGTCCTTGTAGAGTGTGCTGCAAAATGTGTTTTATTTTTGATAACTTCTTATTAAGGAGGTTTTTTGTTATATTATCCAGGTTTTTGTTTTGAAAAAAAAAAAAGAAAAAAGCCACCAAAACCCAAACAAAACCCAACCACAAACAGAACATTTTTAAAGGGTGAAGTTTGCAAAATGAATTATTGTACGAGAAAACGTCTGTTCAATAAGCAATGACTTTTCATTGAGAAAAATCACTGTAAAACATTTTTCATATTAACTGTCTTCCATGAATGACTTTCATTTCAACTTTGCTTGATCTTTAATTAAAAATAAAAGCAGAAACCTCTCTGCTGAGAGGTTGATTCATGTTGAATCTTCATCCGGTTGCCCTAGGCAGCTCTTGCTGTAATTACCTCTACAATCTTCTTTTATAAAAAAATCTGTTAACAGTAAATTAGTTAGAGACCAGCTGATTCCTTTATTCACCCTGAACTCTCCCAGTACACAGAGCAAACAAGGAAGATACCCGCCGTGCCACCTGGGCCCCTGCTTTTGGAGGTCGGATGCTTTCTTGACAAGCATGACGGAGACATTGCAGAGAGCCTTCAGAGGATGAACTTGTCACGCAGCCTTGGGAGAGTGGCTCATCTGGCCCATCCGTAAGGTAAGATCATACTGGGTGTAGAAGCCTAATTAATTAGTGCTGGTAACACCTTGGGGATACTCATACAGGTGCGTACGAAGGATTGTTACTAACCATACTTCATTTTTGAGCTTTTTTTCAAGATTAAATTATACTTGTGCAAATTATACCCCACCTGTGGGATAATAATACCCTTGGGAAACTGTAATTTTATGGTAGATTGGAGTTATTATTAAAATTAGAGTATTACAGTGCGGCTTGGTGTCCTGTAACAGTCTGTAATCCCCCCCCGCGGGGGCTGGGGCAGAGCGGGATGATCGGGTGCTGTGTGAGCCACTGGGCAGAGTTCAGGTATCGCTGCAGGAAAGGGTACATCGTGTTCTGGCCATGAGCACGCTGACGTGCTCGCCTGCTTTCCCGTGCATTGCTGCCGTTCCCGGGGCAAGGCAGTGGGTTTCAAAGCGCATTCTTTGCAGCGCTGAACCCCCCTTTTCTCCAAGGGCTGTTTTTTCCCCAAAGATTCTTTCATAAGATGGGACTTGGGTAGGTTTTTAAAAGATATTACCCAAGAGGGTGGGCTCCATCCTCCTGCTTCTGACCCAGTTCTCTGCCCACCCCCATCACTATTTATGTAGTGTGACCAAACTTCTGCTGCATTAAATCTTAGAGGAACTGGACTCCTTGTGTGATGTATAAAAGGCCTTTTATCTTCCAACACCTCCCAGGCTTGCAGGACTCCCAGACAGGTATTAGTGTCAGTGGGATAATTTTCATGTTCTCCTTAAAATGAACCAAAACCACCCTTAACTTCAAATACGACACTCCCGATGGCAAAAGTAGTGTTATTCGGAATAGAGCGTAAAATTAACGCGTCCCTAACAGGGCTTGGTGCCTGCCTGAACTGAGAGGTCAGGTTTTTATCAATGCTGCAAAAGGTGGCAGCTGACGGACAGACAGACTACAGGGGGGTGGTTGGGTCTGGTAATTTTAGACCCTAGGCCAGAGCTAATAAGAAACAAAGAGTTATTGGAGAAACCTCTAACTCAGACTTATTTTACAAGAAAAATGGGATTCTCTGGCAAATGAAATGTTTTGAGGAATGTCTCGGATGGAATAGGGTTTTGACAGACGGGTGATAAAATTTAAGTCTTGACTCTCCCATTGTGCGTCCACAACTGTCACGAGGTACGTCAGATCTTATTTTTGCTGATATATTTTATCAATAGTAGAGCAGACTGATGTACTTTGTGCATAATACAATTAATTTTGACATTAGCATTTTTAAACCAAAAAATTTTTGTGATCTACGTTCTGGGGTAGTTTTGAAACGCTGGTTTTTCTGATTCAGTGCTTACCAAATTGTGAAATTCTGGGGCGTCCCAGAGGAATGACGTTTTATTTTCCAGTGAGGTCTCTGCGTGCTGCTTGTCACCAGCCACAGAGCAGGAGGTGCGGTGATTTATCATGCGCTGATTTTGCCGATAGGTTCCAAGTGAAAGATAGCATGGTGAAAAACAGGCTGAGCATCACCCTCCCTGTGGGACACCGAGTCCTGGGCCTGCCTGGTGGTCCAGCATGTCTGAACCCCCTAATAACCCCCACTGACTTCACCGGACTGCTCATGCCCTCGGAGCTATCTGCATTCCTAGGTGCATGTCTGGACAAGTGCCCAAGGACCTGGTACCCCAAACTGCTTGAACTGAATCAGAGTTTGAGATCGGTTTCGTTTGTGCACGGTTTGCAAGTGAGCTTTTTATCTCGGGCCTCCCAGTTGTTGCTGGGACTGGATGTAGCCGAATCATCATTTTTCCTGTGTTTAATATATCTCCTTCCTTTGGAGACTTCCATAGCTAATAGGGGTTTTTGTTCTTCATATCGTGCCTCACATGCCCCTTGCTTCTGAGATTATTAATAAGTGAGGTTAAATAGGACAAATCCCTCCCATTTAGTGTTAAGCAGCTGTTTATTCTTTTCACAGCAGACATGAAAAATTCCTGGAGCAGATGGATGCTGTGAGGAATCTGTTCAGGTCGGCCGTGCTGTTGTGTTAGTCCAGACTTCTACTCCCTCTGAAGACATCTCTCGCAGGGATGTCACATCCCTGCCTGCGGGGAGCAATTGATTCACCTCGGCTAAATGGCAAAGGCAGCTGAGCAGCAGCTCCTTTAGGCTATCCACCCCCAAGGCACACCTGCCTCTCTGCAGCCATCCCTCCATCTGCACTCCGGAGCAATCTGGCCATGCATCATGCAAGGGATGGACGCTGAGGATCTCTGCCCCACATCATGTCAACCCGGCTGTTCGCTCAGAGCTGGGCCAAGGGCATGCCTGCAGCACCGCACCGGCACACTGTGCCGTTTTGCCTTCAGTTTTATTGCTTTGCTTACACAGGCAGAGGCAGCCTAACACGGAGTAAGAGGGAAGGTCTCGAGTCATGCATAGCTCAGTACAAACCAGGGGTGTGAAGCCCAGGGATTATAAGGAATTGGACGAGACGTGACAAACAGAAATTCAAAACCCAGAGTGGGACTGGACATGATGCACCTCCTTGCAGGGGGCAAAACCTCACTTAGATGGGGGCTTGTTCGAGCCTTTACTGCTGTGGTGGCCACTGAACAGAGACTGCAGGACCTCTGTAGCGGGTTGTCTTTGGTGTTGAGCATCTTCTTGCTGTTGTGCTGGACAAGATGGAGTCTCTGCCCTGCTGTGCGCCTGCTCCAGCTCCTGGAGTCAGGGAGCTGATGGCAACCTGGGTCAAGACATGTTCCCTGAGGCATGGGATCCCGATGGGGGCTTGGACCCCGCTGTGGGTCAGCAGCTTCTGGGTCTTGCTGGGGTTGGGGTCCTGCCGAGGGGCCTCAGACCTGGGTCTTGTTGTTTGCGCCTCTTACTTGTGTCTCAGAGGAACAGTTCAGGTTCTTCTCTGCTGATTCTGTCTCTGGGCTCTGAGAGTGGTTTGAACCCTGTCCTGGTGCATCAGTTTCTTGGGCCTGGTTGGTTTTTGGGTCCTGTTTTGGATTATCAGTCTCTTCAGCCTTATGGGTATTTCTGTCCTGCTCTGGGGTTGCAGAGTCCAGGATCCCCTTCTGGTGCTTCAGTCCCATCATCCTGGTGGGTGTTCTAGTCCTGCTTTTGTGTCTCACCCTCCTAGGTTTGATGGTTGTCCTGGACCTGCTTTGACATCTCACCCTCCTGGGTTTGATGGGTGTCCCAGCCCTGCTTTGATGTCTCACTCTCCTGGGTTTGATGGGTGTCCTGGACCTGCTTTGACATCTCACCCTCCTGGGTTTGATGGGTGTCCTGGACCTGCTTTGATGTCTCACCCTCCTGGGTTTGATGGGTGTCCCAGCCCTACTTTGACGTCTCACCCTCCTGGGTTTGATGGGTGTCCCAGCCCTGCTTTGACGTCTCACCCTCCTGGGTTTGATGGGTGTCCTGGACCTGCTTTGATGTCTCACCCTCCTGGGTTTGATGGGTGTCCTGGACCTGCTTTGATGTCTCACCCTCCTGGGTTTGATGGTTGTCTGGGTCCTCTGCCTTGGTGTCTTGAACCTGATTGTTCACACCCTGCTCGGGAACCTGCTGGTTGCAGGAGACCCTCCCTGCTGCACGTGGTCCCAGCAGCTGCTCCCCACCTGCCTTCTCTTGTGCTGTCAGCTCTTCACCATCTTCTGGTGCCTGGGTGCTGCTGGAGTGGCTTGTAACAAGCCTTGGCCACGTGGAAAACCAGGCTGAGCAACTCACTGAAGTCACCTCTGCAGTTGCTGTCATCATCCAGGAAGCACAGCACCTCTTGATGGTTTTGGGGTATTGAGGGTTCTGTAAAGAGACAAATGGTGTTGGCAAAGCCCATGAGCCATTTGTGTCACCTCTCTAGGAGCACTCGAGCAGTCTCAGGACAGAAATTCAGCCCCACGGCTGCCCCCCACTACTGTGGCTCATGTTGCTCTCTGCACCAAGCTCTACAAGCTGTTGGCACTGGGAGAATGAACAGCCTCTCCTTTTCCCTGCAGATCCGGGGCTTTGAAGGCATCTGTGCCTTTCCCAGGGAGCCAGGTGCCCTGTACCCCTGCACGGGAATGCACGGCTTTACCCACCCCGCCCCACTCCTCATCGCAGCCCTGCAGCCAGAAGGCACACCTCCCGCAGGTGCCAGCTGCGGGGCCGGATCCTCACCTCCATCGCATCCATGAACCCCTCCTCAATGCACTACCTCGGCTCCTCCCTGCTCAGGGGGCTGCCGATGCCGCCACGTCTGGTGCACGTGTACAAAGCAGCAACGATGCCATTGATGTTTTCCTGGAGCTGGGCCATGTCCCTGCAAAACTGGGGCAGCCTGCAAGAAAAACGCAGACAAAAAGGGGCTTTTTTGTTTGTTTGCTTGGTTTTCAGATAAGTTACTCTCAAACAACATGGCTGGACAGGCAGAGAAAGAGAGAATAGCCAGAGAAGGGCACAGATCAAGTGAAGATGTATAAGGGAAGGGAAAGAGAGCGCAAAAAGGATCTCACAGGAAAACAAATCTGAAAGATGAAACTCGGCTGGGCATGAGGACCGGCAGGTGACGGCCGGAGAGGTGAGTGAGAGCCAGAGGCTGGGGACACACAGGAAGAGAGGAGAGAAAAAAATCCATTTGGCTTTCTCTGGAGCAGAGCAGAACTGTGAATGGAGGCTGTCTCTGACAAACCATGGAATAGCATAATTCCAGAGCTCTGTCATTATTATTTTTTCCTTTAGGAGAGCTCAGCATTGGCAGCTCCAGGGACATCCTCATGGCCAAGAAGCTCCTGCTTTCCTGCTGGTAGCAAAATGTAAAATGTGTAAAAAGCCTGTCCGGGCTTACCCAGGCGGGGAGCAGGAGCGCTGAGCTTCAGGAGCGCAGCCCAGAGCACATCGGCTCTCAGCCGTCTTATATACAGTTCAGGATCACAGCCTGCATCTTCCAGAGGAGACACCCCATCACCAGAGCGACCCGAAACGTCTCTCACCCGATTACGGCGTCATGCCCCATCCTAATTTGTCTCTTTCTCATTAATCTCTACTCTGATGTTTTTCTCTGGAGTTAATGCATGAGCCTTCCTCAGCTTTCCCCACCTGCAGACACGCTTCAGAGGAATTTAACAGAAAAGGCTATTTTTACCACTGGAGGATTTTTTTTAAGGTGGTGCCCAAGCAACGCCAGGACTTGTGCTTGGCAAATGTGTTTTGTGAGAAGGAGATCCCCAGCGACTGACACGTAGGGGAGGAGTCCAGGAATTCTTGCATGGTGAATAAAGGGAATTAAAAAAAAAAACAACCAAACAAACAAAGGAAGAAAAATGAGGATATTACGATGCCAAGATTAAAGTGATTCCTTCCAAAAACTCCCTCTCCTGGATCCTGACGGGGCGGTAGGCATCGAGCAAAGAAATCTTTTCAAACAGTGCCACCAAGTGGCGCTTGGAGTAGGCCAGAGGGGTGACATGGCACGTCCCCGAGCCAGAGAGCAGCTGGGGCCCGTCGGCATGGCGGGCTGCAATCACCCATTTACCAGAAGGGAAAACTGAGGCACATGGTGAGGAAGGGACTTAAACCCCTTGTGCTGTCCCCACTGCCACCCTCTGTCCTGTGGGTGAGGCCACCATACTGGTGCCCGGTGGGTCAACTGGGAGCCCCGCAGGCCTAAACACAGTTATTACTGTTTGCTCAGGAAAATATTTTATATCCCCCTATGCTGTATTATCGCCCCCAGGTGCTCCAAGTGCAGTGTGATATGAAAGTTGTTTCCTAGGCACTTTGTGTAAGACTTTTAGGTGTCCTCATTACAGCTTCCTATTTTTTAAAGTCCTTTTCTTGGCCAATACATGGTTAAAAAGAAAGACTGGAAAAAACTATATCAGAAATTCATGTAGTTTTTAAAGTACGAGGTGTTTTAGGCACAGAAAATAAAACATACCCAGTTTTGTATTAAAAAAGCTCTTTCAGGAAAATGTCCTGGCTTGCTCTGTGCCTGGCAGGGGGAAGGTTAATGGATCCCACTCCCTTTATGTGAAACCCTTCAGGTGTACAGGGAAAGGCTCGGAGAGGAGAAACGGCTGCAGGGTCAGGAGGCTTTGTGGGCTGTCCTGTCCTTTGGCTGTGGGCTGAGTCCTCTTGAGCTCAGGGCTTCTTTTTCTCTGGCTGGTTCTGCCTGAAACCATCCCTTTCTTTAAGCTGAGAGTTTTCTAATATACCGCGGTTTTAATTCCAGGTGCCACTAAGCAGCTCTTCTGTCAGCCCAAGTAGGCAGTGCTGGCGAGGAGCTATGATTTCTCTTTTATTTCTTTATTTTTCTATCTATCTATCTATCTATCTATCTATCTATCTATCTATCTATCTATCTATCTATCATCTATCTATCTATCTATCATCTATCTATCGACCACCCTTTCTATCATGTCTGCATGGAAACACCCTGCTTTCCTCTAACACATGGCATGTTTGCTGCTAACCTTCTCGTTAAGCTCCACTGGGGGTAAGGGGCAATTACTGGGGGCACCTTGGAGGGGCAGATGTGTTTAGGGTGTTCTTGCTGAAGTTATTTCTAGTCAAACCACCTGGACCCTCAGTAGGGCTGTTTCTCCTCTTGTAGACAACTGCAGACAATAAGAGATTTACCTTGTACAGTATTTCATATGTGCTTTATGAAGCAGAGAAGGTTAGAGGGTCAAATGATACGCGAAGAAGTTAGAAGTGCTGCAGAAAAGTGAAAACCATCACTTTCAGCGGCGCTTGCGATAAACTCTGCTGAATCCAGGGAGTGGAGGGCAGGTGCTTCTGGGACTTGTGCTAACAAAATCACATGAAACTTCAGTGGTGCTGCCTTCAGAGCTGTGAAATAGGATGGGAGGCTTTGCACAAGCTCACACCTGGTTTGCCATGGTGCTGCGGGGTTTTGAACAGGATTGGGAGGGGGCTGGGAGGTGTTGCTCTCTGAAAAGGTCTGGAAAGAAGCTGATCTTCCTAGGAGGCCCTCCACAACAGAAAAGCAGCGTTTGTGCTGCTCTTTACCCTGAAAACTGTACTTCTGAATTGCTTAATACAATTAGCTCGTGATCCCTTTGGCTGTGATGAAGCTTGGGCTCCAATTTCTCTGTTTTCACCCAATATCAAAAGGGACCAGTGGCCTCCAAGGCCCCATGTGGTTAGAGATTCCCAGGCACGCCAAGACCTTCAAGCCGTGCTGGTGCTGGAAAGGCATCATTAGCACCACAGCTCACATTTTGGGGCAGGACGGGCAGTGTCTCGCTTTAGCATGACTGATCGCTCCTTCCCCTGTGATGCCACCCACATTTGAGAGAAGAAGAAATACTTTGGGAGTCTGCGTTTGAAACAGCCAAAATGCACGTTAATTGGGGCTGGCTTTCCAAGGCGGATTTGCCGTGAAGACATGGAGGTAAGGTGCGCGGTGTGGTGGAGGAGGCAACAAGTCCGCAGCACTTTGTTTACTCGGCAAACTCACTCCATTAATATTCACAAATCTTGGAGGTGTATTTGCTGAAGGAGCCGTGTCCTCTGAGCTCACCTGTAGAAAATTCACTGGGGCACTGGGCAGAGCAGCTCCTCTGGCTAGACAGTGTGTATTTAAGCTTAGGCTGCTGGTAAAACGCTCTCCGGTTGCTTTCTTGAAGCTGTTTGATCGCCTAATTTTATTCACATCTCTCCAGTCCATCTTTCTTTCTGTGTTTTTTTTTGGGGGGCAAAAAGATATTCTAAGCACGCTGCTCTGTGCGTTCCCACGAGGGGAAGCTGTGGTCCCCCGGGCTGCGGACTGCGTAGCTGGGATGGGTTTGGGTGAAGCTGGAGGTGACGCCCGGCTCACGGCAGCACTGGGGCTTTGGCATGGTCATTTGGAGCAAGATTCATGTCAGATGTGCAGGAAAAAAGGAAGGTGTGGAAAATCTAAGTGTGTCTCGCTACACAGAGCTTTTAAATAATTTAGTAGCTGTTATTACCACCATGGTGATTGCTGAAGGTCTGTAACTTAGGTCATGCTTAAATTTCTTCTGCTGTATTTTAATGTGTTAAACTTCAGGTAAACCAACCTCATCTAAAGTTCTTTTCTTTAAAAATATAACCAGAAAACTGGTGCCTCCTCAGGCAGCCCAGGGTTATTTTCTTCTCTTCTGCCTAAAGACCTTGTGGATTTGGAAAATCGCTCGACTCTGCGGTTAAAGTGAAGGAAAGGAATAAGCAGGTGAGGGAGGCATTGGGAAGGAAGGGGGCACAGAAAAAGCTTTGCTGGCAGCGTGGCGAGCGCGTGAGGCAGTAATGGCTGGGGCTGGTGTTGAGCTGGTGTCGGGTGTTAGGACTTAGGGGTGTTTAAAGTCTGGGGCTCGAGAGGGTGGGAGTTAGGTCAGAGCGGTCAGGTTTCTCAACAAAAAATAAAGCAGGAAATTACTGTTTATTCCTGCATGGCTGTGATTGTTCCTGCTCAGCAGGGAAGAGCAGAAGTGGAGGTTAGCGCTGATGAAGGAGGGAAAGTGCTGCACTGGAGGTTTAGTGTGAGAAAGCATTTAAATATGGGGTTTGGAGGGCTGGAAGGCTTTGGGGCTCGAATGGACGGGGCTTGCTTTGGGAGGCTAAAAGCAAACGCCTGCACTCTGTGCAGCCACGGGACCCAGAGGTTTTATCTGTGGTTATTGCCTTCCTAACGTGCCTCCTTTGCCTTTTCTGCCTGTTGTCTCCTTCTTTCTTTCGCCTGCTGCGAGCTGAGGGCAGTTTGCGCTGAGGCTCAGGCTCACCTCCCTTCCCTTGCCTCGTTCCATACACAAAGCACGATTCCTAAACTTTCCAAGGGCTGGGGCCCATTACGCAGAGAGTTTTATCACTACATCTATGTCATTATCAGGAATTAAGCTAATTGGCATAAAGTGCTTTATTTTCCTATGCTGCCTAGGCATTTCAGCAAGTTATTTCTGTTGCAACCTTCTTTATTGCTAATTCATTGTGACATTAAGAAGTGTAATACATCAGCTTTTCTCTAATACGTTTCCACTTTTTTACATGTTAATGAGCATATTTAACATATTTCTTCAGAGATAATTGGATTCTAAGACTCCCTGTGGTAATGTACTGAATGCCAGCTAGCAATGCCTTTAATATCTAAAAGACTCTTTCTGCATTTGAATAATCCCACAATTAAAATTAGGAATTAATCTCTTGGCTGAAACGAGGCTTTTGAGGATACTTTTCTTGTTTTGAGACAGTTTTAATACATACATTAACTATACTTATGGAGAAGTTAATTAAACCCCTCCTTTGCATTTGCACCCCAGAACTCACAAAGGGGCACAGGTATCTCAGATTATCTTGTTCCTCTCAGCCATTGATCCTCCTTGTGAAGGCAAGATTTTTTTCTGTGCTTCATTTGCTCATAACTTATCCAGCCGGCTGGTTTAATTCAAAACATAGAAGCTATCACTGAATAGATTATTTTTTTTTCTGAGGGTGCAAAAGAGCTCACAAGTTCACTTAAACAGCTCTGGGTCTGGAAAAAATGAAAGGGAATGATACGTAGCTAGCCAGTGCATAGAGAGCACGTAGGAAATTCTGTCTCTCGTTTTAAGCAAATCCTTAGCAATTAGAGACTAAGAATAAACCTAACGTGGAAATGGGGCAGGGAGGAAGATGAGATGAGATTATCCCACATTTCACCTCCCTCCAAAGGCACCTGCTTTTCACCGTAAGGAGGAGGACTGTCGGTGGGGCAGCATGCTGCATGGCAGTCCTTCAACCCAGGTGGCTGGGAATGCTGTTAACTGACAGACGATCAAGACAAAATTAATCACGTAGCTACTACTCGTTACCTCCAGCCCAGAAGACTCCAAGTCCTGCTTTTTATCTGCATTAAAGAAAACGAGCTTTGAGACTGCCTGTATGCTCCTTGCCTTTCAACCTCTCCAAGCTCCGGTAAGAGATGTCGCAGAATCATGTCCTCCTGCCTCTCCACGCCGCGCACCACCAGAGGACGCTGCGTGTGTACATGCACAGTCACACGTGTGCGTGCTCGCTATGGGTGCGCGAGCCAAGCGTGTGCATGCACGGACACACCTGCGCGCGTTTGGTGTGGGCAGCCGGGACGCCATCCCACCCACCAAGTCTGCTGCCCGCACCCAGACCTCGCTCAGATGCGCTCCCTGAGCCAGCCACAGGGCTTAGCTTTGGAAAATCAGCTTCTGGGCAGAGCTCTGACCATGAACCAGCTTTTTGTGGTAGTGCTCAGAGGCTGGGCAGCTGTAGCAACCTGGCTGCGAGCAATCCCCTTTGATTTTCTTCCCCTACTGCATCATTCTGAGCTCAGAGCTGTTTCTCCTGCCATGTGTAGGGATCCCAGCTGGGGATGGAGGCAGCGGCAGTTTGCTCCTGCCACCGTGTGCCCGTGGAGCTCGCTGCCTCATCCTGGGGCTGTCAGGAGACGGGCTGGGATGGGACAGGGCGGTTGGCTCAGTTGTGGTCTCTGCTGGTTTGCTCCACTTGAAGGCTGAGGGTTTGGTGAAGACCTGAGTCACCTCTTGTGGCCGTGGTGGAAGTGAATCATGGGCTGCACTCATTTTGGCTGCTCCCCTTGGTGGTGGGGACAATTTCGGTGCCTTTGCCCGTTAGCTTCCTCGCTGCCCGGCACATCAGCGGGAGAGTTTCTGTTCCTTTTGCTAGCTCCTTTTTGGAAGAAGCTGCAATTTTGGGCGATGGCTTTAAGACTCAGGTTTAGCATCTTCACTGATTGGGGTGGAAAGCTGCTTTCTGCTGTCCTGAAAAGAAGCTCTGGCCACCAAGGAGTGACCACAGGAGCACAGAGGGCAGGTGGAGGTGAAGAAACTAAGAAGTGCTTGGGGGTGGCTGCGCTGCAACAATGGGAGCATTGTCTGGAGCAGAGGGTGGAAGAGGGCAGGGAGGACGTGTTGGGAAACACGACCTGATAGAAACCCCACCAAAGCCAGGCTGGCAGTGTGGCAGATCTGGCTGATCAAGGTGTCACTGGGGAGGACCAAGGCACCGTGTTGGACTGGCAGCCGAGGACTGGAGGGGTGCTCTGGGGGCAGACGGAGCTTGCCTGGCAGGGACGCCTTGCTGGCGGCGGTAAGGCAGCACTCAGTGAGGTGAACAGCACAGGTCTGGAAGCTGCTTGCACTGGGCTTGTCAAGTGGCAGCGGAGGGGAAAGCCAGGCGCTAAGCAGGCTGATGCACCTTGTCCTGCACTGTGCTACCTGTGCTGCTTGCAGGACCGCAACTCCTGCCTGCTCCTCTCCTTTTTTTCCAGAGATGTGCAGAGAGGGATATCACCTGCTTCCTTTTTTTCATAGGGGTTCATCTTCCTTTAGCCTGGTTTTCCCAAGAAGTAAAGCTTCTACACTCCCGATTTTAATATCCTAAGCTATTATTTGCAAGCAAATTTGACACAGTGGCGTGGTTCAAATAAATGCTAAATCTCTACTAGTTTCATGAAAATCAGTAGAGACATGGCTAGTGCTGCTGTAATAGAAAGGACTAATCAGTTCTCCCTTCATCGGGCTGTTGGACACAGGACAGAAGGCAGAAACCAGGCGCTACCAGTTCTGCCTGTGGCCTGCCTTGTTTAGGAGCAACATTTCTGTTTGTTTACACGGGAAAGGTGAGCACAGGGAAGGCGTGCTGAGCTCTGGCACGCTCCCAGCCATTCTCAGAAACTTCTTGCCCTGGTGTACATTTGCGCTGAAGTTTAGAGCTGCGCCCTGCTTGAAACCAAGCCAGTTGCAGCCCATGGGCAAAAGTCACCTGGTCCTGAACCCAGCAAGATGCTGGGTGGGAGCCTGAAAACCAGAGGGGAAAAGGTGGGGTGAAGAAAAAGGGAATCCAGAGCCAATGTGGTAATGGCCGAACTCATTATTTTTGTTAAATGCTTCACTTAGAGCAGCTCGTGTGTGTTTTGAAGAGTTACTTGGATGTGCTAAGGGGTCCCGACCTCTCTGCTTTTAGTACAGGGTGGGAGATGCTAGTTTTAACTGGACTTCTCAGTCTTCTCTTTGTACCTGGAAGACCCTCTGGAGCTGGTGACTCAGGCCAGGAGAATGTGGACTCCAGACTGGCACCACTCACAAGTGCAGACGTGCAGTAGTTGACCTGCTCTGAAACATCGGCTTCCTAAAATGACTCAGCCGGCTCCATGAAATACGCGGTACCAGCCCTGGGGTACTGCTTGTGGTCCTTCATCTCAGTACCAGCTGAGAGGTCCGTACGCAAGCGCTCAGCCTTGTCGGCCATGCCTGAGAAATGAGGTCTTTGACTTTGGTTTGCAAAGAAAGTTTGGCCAAACCCAGGTCATTTTGTCTTTTCCTTCCTCTCTGTAGGAAAGGGATAAATTACTAGCTGATATGTTAGGAATGCCACAATCACACCTGGTGCCTCTTTTCCAGCTGTACCAATTACACTCCACCCTGATGATGATGAGGTGTCACAAGGCAGGAATAATGACAGATGAGTGAGGGGAGGAGATCATGGCGAGGGGAACATGAGAACTGTCAAAGGAATGAAGAGCTGGGGGAAGGCAATGAACAGGCTGTTCGTGGGTTTTGAGAGGCAAATGCAGTACGGCCCCAAATAACACGGACCAGTGAAAGGATCTACCTGGATCTGGTCCTCTTCCTGCTTTGCTGCTTTGCCACCAGCACTGCAGGCCCACAGCTGGGGTCAGGGCACTGCAGCCCAGCCACAAAGACTGCCTCTGGCCCAGGCTGCCTGAACGAAGAAGCGCTCGCTGAAATGACCTTCGATGCACCCAACAAAGGGGATGAGTTTTTCTAGGTTTAGTTGTCATATAGAACGTGACATACTTATGGCCCTGGGTGGGTTGTGGAGTCCTTTGAAGAGCTAAAGAAACCTTCACCTTGGTCTTGATGAACACCTCCAGCTTAAGGACGCTTGAGGAAAGGAAACTCACTTCCTCACTTGCTGAGCGGCTGCTGTGCTGGAAATTTTGTTGTGTAGCTGTTGGTAAGCACTCAGAAGCACCCAGGATGATGCCAACAAACTCTGAGCATCAGCAGATGGGTGTTTGAACATCAGATGTGCTGGGTTGGAGCACACTGTGTTGGCATAACCATAAACGTTGCAGTTGCGTGGGGAAGAGCCAGCCAGGGCGATGCAAGCGTGTAATGAGAAGTTATTTTAGTAACTGAGATTATGTGGGAGAGTACAACGATTTGTAAGGGCAGCCTAGTAATACGGTGTCAAAAGAGCATCTTATAACCACATGCTGAACTTACCTGACTTTGCAAGGGCATATTTGGTGCTACAGCACACGGTTTCCTCTGCTTATCATCTTTCCTGGTTCATCTTTAGTTGTCATTTTTATGTTACTATAGGCTATCTTTACTAATGTTAGATTTATAGGTGTTTCCAAAGTCCAATACTCCAGATCTAATCTAACTCGCAGAAGAGTCTTATTACAACATAATGCGTGATATATTTAGTTTCAGGCACAGTAATCTGGCATAGTGTCTTGAGAATGATATCTGTTGATTTATTTACTGGGGAAAAAATGGAAACAGCTGACAAACTTCTCAGATTCATCAAGGTTTATTCCCTCAATCCAATAAACTGTGATTATTGCTACACTGTAAGGACTTGTTTCATCTTCTGCAAATACACAGAGTGCGCTAACACAGAGATATTTTATTTGATGTGCATATGGAGGCAGAAAAATCCTAACAGAGGACATTAAAGACCCAGCAAACAAAGTGCCATAATCCAATAAAAATGGCTTTCATTGAGCAGCTGTTTATGGATGCCTAGGCTGGTTGTCATCATTTTTCCAGGCTGCCCTGAGCTGGATTGGGCTCTTCTTGCAGCAGCAGCAGCAAACTGCTGTATCAGCAATCCGCAGCTCGTGACCAAGTGCCACTGGGTGCTAGCACCGAGTCTGCTAGGGCTACTGGGCAAGAAATGTCAGATGATATCGATTACACGGCAGGCAGAAATAATTGGCATAGCCTTCTCCCGCCGGTCTTCCTATAACTTTTTAAAAGCTTTATCCGTCTACTGCATCAGGTTGCTGCTAATATTTAGAGAAATAACTCCAGTTCTGGGGAAAGCTGTTATGTGATGAAAACTTTTAATTATATGGAGTTTTATCCAGTCTTCAATGGGACATTGTGCAACAAAACTCCCATTTCTCAGTGTTACTCTTCTGCTGTTTCTGCAACTTCCTCCTATTCAGCATTTGCTCTTTCTTCACCCTAAATGCCATCTGTCATTTTATACCTCCTTAAAAGTCCTTTCTCAAGCTCTGTTAGAATGATGCCTTTGAGCTACTTTTCTCAATATTCTCATAATAATTTCAATCTAAAAGACCATTAAAAAAAGAGGATAGAAATCCCAAGGGCAAAATCATAACTGAATTTGAGACGGATTATGAAAGTAGTTATTTGCATGTGAGAAGTAAAAAGGTTGAAGATGATGAAACGGGTCTCCGAGTGCAGTTAATACTTGCATTGCACTTTTGCCATTAGTACTGCAATAAAAATAAGAGCCATAATTAACAGATGATTGAAAAGTACTTTTTATTTAACACGAAACAATTTTTTTTCTCTTACTGGTGCACATGAGAAACCAAGAGACTCACCAGAGGAGGTCTCATTTATTCAGGGAAACCTATTTACCATGTGCCCACCGATGCCGCTCTTATTTCTTGCCTCGCAGCCAGTTTTGACACCTGGAAAGGCACCGCTCCACAATGGCGGCAGTGCGGGTGTTCAGGCGGAAAGGTGCTCGTGGGGACGGGCAGGCGCCGGCACCCTTGGCCGTGCCCTTGGTAGAGCTGGTGTCCGCGGGTCCCGCGGCGCCCTGGGGTGCGCACAGCTCCACGCTGCTCTGGGGCGTGCACGTCCCTGTGAGCTCTGCGGCGCTGCGGGACACGCATGGCTCCGCACAGATCACGCTTTGGGATGTGCAGGGATCCACGCATGTAACTGAGCACTGATCGGGGCAGGGATCCGCAATGACCACAGCCTGGCCGCAGCAGGGCTCCTCCGTGCAGGTCTCGAGTACCTCGAGGGTGCAGGGCTCCGCGTTGGAAACTGGGTGCTGCAAGGAGATGTTTTCCATGCAGGTCCCAACTGTCTTGGGGATGCAAGGCTCTGCTGGCTGGAAGGAGAAGGTCTCCACGCACATCCCAGCTGTGTCAGGGGGACAGAGCTCCACTGTCAGGATTGCGTGCTGGAGGGGGGAGGTCTTCACACAGGTCCCGACTGTCTCGAGGGTGCAGAGATCCATTGCTGAGGCTGGGTGCTGCACGGGGAAGGTTTCCACGCAGGTTCCAGCTGTCTCAGGGATGCAGAGATCCACTGGTGAGATTTCATGCTGGAGGGGGAAGGTCTCCACACATGTCCCAGCTGTCTCAGGGGTGCAGGGCTCCACTGGTGAGTCTGTGGGCTGGCATGGGAAGCTGCTCCCTCCCTTGCTTTGAGGGGCTTCACAGGAGACTGCTGCCGGGTACGCGCAGGCACTCACACACGGCGGTGCGCAGGAGTCCCACGCGGGGGTGTGCTCAGGCACAGGGACAGCAGGAGGTGGGCAGGTGTGCCCAACCTGAGGGCAAGCATCCAGGCAGGTAGCTGCACCCTGACACGGGCAGGGCTCCACCTGGAAGGTCTGCTCAGGGCAGGGGTGCATGTCCTGCACAGGGCAGGCATCCAGGGCCACCACGGCACAAAGCGATGGGCAAGCGTCGGTGTGCGCAGCCCCCACCGTGCAGGCGGAAGGGGGCAGGCAGGGCAGCTCGCACGGAGACGTCATCCTTCTGCACTGCAGGCAAGCCTGAAAGGAAACGAGCAACTTGGTGTCTACTAACCCAAAACATCAGATGTTTCATTTTCTTGGCCGGTGAACTCTTCAGCAAGATGGTTGCTGTTTGTGCCACAATTTGGTCATGAAATAAGGAACAGAGAGAAAATTTGCTGTTTTTTTCCTCTCTTTTATTTTTTTTTTTTCAAATTCTGCAGCCACTCTTTATGAAAAGAAGGCTGGTCATTCTGTTTTTCTGTATAAACTTCCAAACTCAGCTTTTCTTATTAAAAACTGTTTTCAGCCAAGCAATTTCACCCTAGCAGCATTTTCTTGCGCGGATAGCTGTGGATTTTCAGCACATTTATAAACCTCGAGTTAATCCCCTCTCTTCTGCAGACAGCTTCTCCTTGCCCTGAAACTCCCTTGCACGAGAATACCCATCTCGCAGCAGCTGCGAAAGGTGCAGCTATCACTTTCCTACCTTTACCACGGCTAAAAGCAGCAACAGGCTAGACAGGTAAAAGAACGAAGTAGTTGTGCAGGTTTACCATGAGGGTAGGACCTCTTACCTGGGACCTTGGTGGCTGCCGCACGCGATGCTGCAGTCCCGTCACCGCTTAGATGATAAAGACATGCACAGCAGTTTCGGCTCCTGCCCGCCGCGTACGCACTCGGTGAGAGGACGGTGTTTTATCCTTCTAAATCCAGGGCTGAGACAATGGGAAGCATTTTGCAGAGCATCCATGGGAATTAGAGTAAAGCAAATGCGAAGGAAAAAGATTATTACTCGTTCAAACTCTTATCACCAAGGAGGTGTGAGAGCCAATAAACAATTTCCCTTACGCAGCTGATAGCAGCAATCTATTTCAGCACGCAGTAGTGAATTATCACCAGCAATAGGCTGAGATCTGTACAATCCCAGAGGTACTTACCCAGCTCAGTATCAGCAAATAAAGACGGTGAGCAGACACAGCAACTTTAACCTGGGATCTGCCTTGTATATTCAAGAGCCTGGCCTCCGGAGATGAGGTGCCCCAGGCACACAGACAAGCTACCCTTTGCTAACCCAGACCTGCTCCGCCTCTGCCCTGTGATGGATTATTTGACTAATTATTTTTAATGGAAACCGGCTATTTCCGTGGCTGCAGCATAACCTCGAGTGAGCAAAGATGGCTTGCGAATTCACATGTCTTTTCAGTGGGACTGACGTCAGAGAAGAATTTAGGAAATGAATACACTCCCGGCTTGCTCTCAAATAGTTGGCCAGTCATGGGTCGGTTTTTCTGTGACGGTAAAACATCCTCCAGCCCAACACATCACATGGGCCATTAGAGGCAGGATGGGATGTGGGATCTGGGGGATTCTTTTATTTTTAACCACATCTGACCTCTTTCTGTCACCGCCGCCGTCCTGTTCAGAAGTGGTGCTGCTGGTGTCTTGACGTACTTCTGGAAACTCTTATACCATCACCGGTCTCGTGATGTTTTGCATTTTCTCCTACAGCTCTGACTCAAATAACATAATGCTACTCCATCGCCATGACGTTGCCTTTAGCCTCATGCAGGTGCACCCCTGAAGAGCAGACGGTGATAGGAGTGATAGGAGGAGTGACCACCACCCTTTTTCCCTTCAGCCTGCTGGTTCACCAAAGCCAGCTGAATTATACTAAGGGCTGATTCAAATCACTGCAGTCAGCAGCGAACTGGCAACCCAAGAGGTCACGCATCCCAAATTTACTTATTTCGACTTAACCAAACCCCACTGCATTGGACACCACTGTGCTCAGCAGCATGGACACACACATTTAAAGGGAGAACCGCATGCAGGCAGAAAAACACACCTTCCTCTCTGGATTATATATGCCCTTGTCTCTGCACGCAAGTAATACTGGTTCGATGTTTGTGTCACCCAGTGACTTAAGGCTAGTTTGGAGTGAGCAGAGAAGGAAGATTCAGAGTCTTTGATCTCTCACAGGCAATACACTTGTTGGCTCTCCCTTCTCTCTTATAAAGAGGGAGTTTCAGTCAAGAACATCTTTACTTGCCTGCAGTTGCGGCAGGCAGAGAGCGACGACTCCGTGCTGTGGCAGTCATGCCCAGTTCGGTGTCTCTTGTGAACGGTGTGTCTCAGTCTCGGTTTAGCCTCTTATAAGACAGAAATGTGCACGGCAAACCAAAAAGGGCCGCTACCATGGACACTGTGGTCAGAGCACCCAACACAGGTGGTTCATCACCCTGGAGCACCACTGCATAGAGATGGGCCACTGCAGGGGAAGTCCTGGACGGAGCCTAAGTGACGTTGAAGACCTTAGCGCAGTGTGAAGCCTTCCCTGGCTGCCTAACTGCCAAAATCATCACAAAGTTTGGTTATGCTTCCACACTGCACTTGGTTGAGCAACAGGGATGTTATGGAGCTGCCCGGGAACTTGGGTGCTCCCACGTGCTGGGCTGCACTCCCCAGCACACACCAGCAGTTACAGGGGGGTGAGCGCTCCCCTCCATCTGGCACATGTAAGATCACATCTAGATGCTGGGTCACATTTGGGGCCCACAGTGCAAGACAGTCTCCAGCAAACTGGAGTGAGTCCAGTCGAGACCACCAAGATGGTCTGTGGGCCTTGAGATGATGACGGATGGGGGGAGGCTGAAGTAATTCCTCACCCTGGAAGGCAAAAGACTTAGGGGAGAACCTGGGGCCCCTTTCAGCTGTCTAAAAGATATTAATGGAGAGGCTTTTCTCAGAGATGCCCAGAGACAGGGTGAGAGGCAATGACTGCAAGTTGCAACAAGGGGACTTCTGACCAGATTATCAAGCATTAAATTCTCAGTAAGAGGGATATTGTGTGCCAGTAACAGCAAACAAACTTGCACAGTGGAGCAGAATAAAGCCGCTTACAGAGTCCTAGCCCATCTGTAGCCCTGCTCTGTATGGCTGTCTCAGAGGGAGGTGCAGGAAAATGCACCAAATTAACATTTATCAAAACAAAGTTTAATCCCGAGGGGGATTGTTTCCAGGCTGTATCATCAGTTCTTTGTTCCCCATCCCCCATAGGAAATAGGTGCATCAGGAATTCAAGCAGGCAGCAGTCATAGTGTCGCATGTACCACCTTAGTGGCTAGGTTTCATGAAAAATTATAATGTAAGCAAGTAATTTGAGGATTGGAGGTGGAGCAGGTCTGGATTATTAAAAATTTTATTTCCATACCCCTGAGGTGTCTCACTTCCGGAGACACGGACACTGAAATCGTATAAAAGGATTCATATTCTAGTGTTTCTCAAACCATTTTGGTTTCGTTTGCTAGTTGCTGGTGGTGAATTGGGTAAGTCTGCCTTGGCTTCCTGGGTAGTAAAGTAGTGGCTGGGGTTATTTAATTTTAAAATATTATCTGCAGAAGCAAGTTAGAAGATTTAGGAGTGCTTCTGCTTAGTGAGATTTGTGTGTGGTACTTATCAAGCAGCTGAGCTAAGGGTAAATATTCATTCCACCTTCTACAAGTCTTTATTTGCTGTCTGTTTTGCAATTGCTGTGCTTTCTCCATCAAGATGTGTCTCAGGGTAGTTGAGAGTGGACTAACCTCGCTCATTCCCCAATGACATGGCTACCCTGTTTTAACCAGGAAATTATTGTGTTTGGGAGAGATCAAAAGGCAAGGTTAGGACTTCAAAGGAAAAAAGTGGGAGGGAAGATAAGAAGTGGAGACTTGCAGGCTGCAAGTGTAAGCAATGCCTGGAAGGATGTCTGGATGAGAGGAGC
Source organism: Phalacrocorax aristotelis (assembly GCF_949628215.1). Lineage (NCBI taxonomy): Eukaryota > Metazoa > Chordata > Aves > Suliformes > Phalacrocoracidae > Phalacrocorax > Phalacrocorax aristotelis. The sequence continues at coordinate 2,012,370 of NC_134300.1, forward strand.
TGGGAGGACTTCTCTGGGAGAGGTGGGAAAGCAGCTGTACTGTGGCGTCAGAGCCTTCGTGGAGGTTTTCCAGCATGAAGCCTCCACTCACGTCCTCTAGCTGAGGACCTGCGTGTGGACAGGGCACCATCCGAAGCCTAGTAGTCTCCTTTTCATGTGGAAATAGGGAAGTAATGACAAAGAGTCAATTGCAAACCAAGGGCAGCTGTGGACAGGTGGGGGCTGGCATGACTTCACACCCTGCAGTATAACCTAGCTGAGTCCAAATAACACTGCTTTTCTTTCGTGTTTTGTGAAGAAGTTGTTTGAAATGTACGTGCAGCCGGTAGCTACAAATGCGTCTAAAATACTTTCATGTGGAGTTAGTGCCCTGCTGTGGATTTCAGGCTGTTTCCCAGTATATTGTTCAGTATTCCAATGGAAAAAGCATAGTTTAACTCAGCGTATAAAATGTCCTTGTGAAAGCTGAATGTCTCTGTTTTCCACAAAGCATATTCCTTTCCTGCTTTCAGACGTTACTCCTCCCTCAAAGATGTGTCGTCAAAATGGTTGCCAAGTGAGACAGCTCTGCATTCCACCTCCCACCATCTTGGTGACAAGTTTTCCCGTGAAAAAATGTGTGGATCTCTGTGGCGTTACCTGTAACATCCCACGTTTGCCTCCATGTGTGGATCCCTGCTGCTGTCTTGGGATTCCCCAGGGCACCACCACTTACGTGAACCTGGGTAATCTCAGTAGGACGCAGACTGCCGGGTGCGTGGATCCATGCTGCCTCGGAATCACCACGTGTGCGCCTCCGTGCTGTGAGGAGGAAAGCAAGTGCAGCGCCACTTGTGCCAACCCATGCTGCTACAAGGTGACGGAGTGCACCACCAGATGCCAAGATGCATGCTGTGAGGAGGTGACCAAGTGCACCACCACGTGCGTGGATCCCTGCTGCAAGGAAGTGACCCAGTGTGCCACCAGATGCCAAGATCCCTGCTGCAAGGATTTGACCCAGTGTGCCACCAGATGCCAAGATCCCTGCTGCGAGGAAGTGACCAAGTGCACCACGACATGCGTGGATCCCTGCTGCAAGGAAGAGACCAAGTGCACCACGACATGCGTGGATCCCTGCTGCAAGGAAGTGACCAAGTGCACCACGACATGCGTGGATCCCTGCTGCAAGGAAGTGACCAAGTGCACCACGACATGCGTGGATCCCTGCTGCAAGGAAGTGACCAAGTGCACCACGACATGTGTGGATCCCTGCTGCAAGGAAGTGACCAAGTGCACCACGACATGCGTGGATCCCTGCTGCAAGGAAGCGACCCAGTGCACCACCAGGTGTGTGGACCCATGCTGCAGGGAAGTGACCAAATGCACCACCAGGTGTGTAGATCCATGCTGCAGGGAAGTGACCAAGTGCACCACCAGGTGTGTCAATCCATGCCGTAGAGAGGTGACCAAGTGCGCCACTAAGTGTGTGGACCCATGCTACGACAGAGTGACCAAGTGCACCACCAGGTGTGTAGATCCATGCTGCAGGGAAGTGACCAAGTGCACCACCAGGTGTGTGGACCCATGCTGTGGAGCTGTGACCAGATACACCAAGTGTGTGGATCCATGCTGCAGCAGGGTGACCAAGTGCACCAGCAGGTGCGTAGATCCATGCTGTAGAGAGGTGACCAAGTGCACCACTAAGTGTGTGAATCCCTGCTGTGGAGGAGTGGTGAAGTGTGCCACCAGGTGTGTGAATCCCTGCTGTGGACCTGTGAGCAGATGCACCACTACATGTGTGGATCCATGCTGCGGGCGAGTGACCAAGTGCACCACCAGATGTGTGGATCCCTGCTGTAGTGAGGTCACCAAGTGCACCACCAGATGTGTGGATCCCTGCTGTAGTGAGGTCACCAAGTGCACCACCAGATGTGTGGATCCCTGCTGTAGTGAGGTCACCAAGTGCACCACTACATGCGTGGATCCCTGCTGCAAGGAAGTGACCCAGTGCACCACTACATGCGTGGATCCCTGCTGCAAGGAAGTGACCAAGTGCACCACTACATGCGTGGATCCCTGCTGCAAGGAAGTGACCAAGTGCACCACTACATGCGTGGATCCCTGCTGCAAGGAAGTGACCAAGTGCACCACGACATGTGTGGATCCCTGCTGCAAGGAAGTGACCAAGTGCACCACGACATGTGTGGATCCCTGCTGCAAGGAAGTGACCAAGTGCACCACGACATGTGTGGATCCCTGCTGTAGTGAGGTCACCAAGTGCACCACGACATGCGTGGATCCCTGCTGCAAGGAAGTGACCAAGTGCACCACGACATGTGTGGATCCCTGCTGTAGTGAGGTCACCAAGTGCACCACGACATGCGTGGATCCCTGCTGCAAGGAAGTGACCAAGTGCACCACCACATGCGTGGATCCCTGCTGCAAGGAAGTGACCCAGTGCACCACCACATGCGTGGATCCCTGCTGTGGGGGTGCTCAGGCTGTTACGAAGTGCGTGGATTCCTGTCCCACGGCCTGTGTTACGCAATCCACGCCCCCATGTAGGGGTGTGTACACCTGTGCCTGTGGCCGGCACTACTGCATCACATGTGCAGATGTCTGCTGTCGGAAATGCGTGATCCCTTGAGGGGCTGCATGCGGGGGCTTCTGCGGTGGGAACCCAAGGGGACCCCACTCTGCAGTGCCATTGCCCTGTGGAGTCTCCGAAGGCTCAGGGATGAAAATAGTTTGCAGATCCCTGAACTTGGCAACGTCTTCCTCACATCTTTGCTTTCCTAGTGCCCTTCCTGCCCTAGGAAGAGTAATCCTAAAATGGTTTTCCTTACGTTCTGCATCATTTCTGCTATAGTTACCTCAAGCACAATGCCTTTCCTTGTAACATGTAATCAATTGATTTTGTGCCCCCAGGAATATTGCCTGGGAGAGAGATTCTGTGATTCTTCTTTGCACCATTATGGATGGAGGAATTTCCTAGTTTGTTCTTTCTTGTCATCTTCTCGTTTTCTTGTATGAAGCAATAATAATAATAATAATAAAAAAAATTATCTTGGCATCAGCTCTCTGTGAGTGGTTCCTTCACTTTTGCATTCCCCCAGACTCACACTTTCTCCTTTTAATTTCTCCCTAAAAGCCCAATCTCTGTAGAGGGGCAGCTCCTAGAATTCGTGGGAAGGTCTAAGGCAATAGCTGGAGGCCTGGGACCCATCTGGGATATCCCAGATCATTACTGGGAGAGGGGATGCTGTTACATCTCGAGGAAGCACCACTCGCCCAAGGTTTACAAAAAGACTTTGAAAGCCCAACCCTTTGCTGAAGTGCTCGTCCGAAGCTGGAGGAGCTCAGGGCCAGCTCTGTCTGCATCCCGCAGGCAGAAATTAAACATTCCATTACGAGCAATGGGTAAATAAGCCACTAACAAGGGGAAGATGAGCAGGTCTGAGGGACTGTGCCTCGTGACTTCGCTACCTGTGCGTAAGAGGTCCTATCTCAGACTTTTGCAATCAACTCCTATTTCCTTGTCTCAGGCGACAGTCGGGCGAGCCTCATAAATTGGGAAGATTGACACGGATTCACTGACCACTAAATTCTGCAGAAATATTTCCCTATTAGCAAGGTGTCGTGGACAATTTTGGTAACCCTCCATGAGTACTTGCTAACAGCATCCCAGTGCTTCCTCCTTAGCACCAAATTTGTTTGCAAATTGCTCACCCAGCAGTGGGCAACGTCCTCAGGGACTCAAAGTCACCTTGTTACACATGCCCAGGGTAGCGCTCGGCAGGATTCCAGAGCAGAGACGGTGCGGAGCGGGATGGGGCTTAGCAGCAACTGCTGAAGGGAGGAGAGATGGGGAGGCAGACTGTGGGGGGACCCAGCCCAGCTGCTGAAGCAGCAGGCGTGGGCGCAGATCTGTCTGCGAGCACCCACTGGCTCCTTCTTTAAAGATGCCCCAGGGCACGTGGCTGGTGACTAACTGCGATTATCACTGCCTCACTTATTCTAGTAGAGGAGCCTGACCAATAGTGGGACGTGATAAATCATACCCAGTGGATGTGGCATTGCACACAGGCTGGGGAGATCGGGACACACAAATTCTTCTACCCTCATAGCTCTTCTGTTTCCACCTTCCTCTCTCAACAGGTTGTGGCAGACCCTGGCTCTCGCCACTGGTTGTACAGCACTCGCCACGGTGGGTGTCTGGACTGCGGTGAGTGCTCTAGGCGTTACCTAAGCACAAATGTTATGCAACAGAAAAACCAAATCAATTGAGGCTTCCTAATCACCTCTCTGTGGACGTCTCATTTGACTCCAAAACTCCTTTAAAACTCATTAAAAGGTTCTGTGCAAGCAACCATTTCCTTTGCTCCTGCTCCCAAATCAGATGGAACAATCTTCTGGGAAATAAGAAATGCAGGTGGAAAAAAGGGCACTCAGATAAGATTTTCCCTTAAACTTCCTCTGTAGCATCCTTCTGATGATACGATTCTTCCATTATAGTTAATCCTTCATTTGAACACAGAAACTTAGATATTTAAAAGGCCGAGACCATTAGTGGGGAGCAGACACTTCATTTCCAGGTGAACATAAGATTGTGCCGTAGGAACAGAAACAGACATCCTTCCTCCCTGAACACCTGAACATTTATACGACTGTTATAACAGTTTGGGAGAAAATTGCCGTTCAGCGTCAGGAAACGTAGTAGGCCCACAGATCTTGCTTTGGCCTCTATGCCTCAGAGTATTCCTCAGAGATCAGGACACAGTTTTATTCGTAATGTAAAAAAAAAATCTAAGGAAAGCTAGAGTTCCATTCTGAAATATTGGGGAATCAAAGCAAATATCTGCAATAGTCGGAAGGCAAAAGATAAAATAAATTACGTTTTGTTTTTTTTTTTTTTCACAACCACAGCTAGTTCCTCTTTTTCAGATTTAATTGCGTTCAGATGCTCACTTATCATTCTTCACAGAGCACTCACCTTCCTGAGTAAACAGGAAAAGAGTTGGATAGTGCCGTATTTGGGTTCCTCTCGGTCCCAGAAGTAATGATCTAATTACTTGATCAAATAGTCCCTAGGGCACGGACTAGACAAGCCACTTGTTTTCATGTGATGGCTAATTGCTTTCTATACTCAGCCTCCTGGCATCTCAGCTATGTGACATTTTCCAAAGCCGGAGCGATAGACCAGCATCCTGGAGACCAGCCCCACCTGGAAGCCCTCGGTGCTGGATCACACCCTCGCACCTTCCCTGGGTAGTTGTGGTAGGGAATGATGAGAGGGGAAAGTTGGGTGTAATGAAGCTCCAGACTAAAATTTAATTGCAAAGTGTGGGGGAGTGGACTGTGAAGGACTTGCTGTGCTGATAATATGGGGAGAATCCTTGATTTCTATGCAAATGCTTTGCTCACCAAAACGCGGGTAGTGTGCTCTATGGGACGGCGCACATAACAAACAGAACTCCCTAATGTCAACCAGTGTTGGATGCCGCTGAGGAAGAAAGCTTACTTAGGAGGCTTTTAGGAAAACCAAGGGTTCCAAAGAAATCCAGAGGTGTTATATTTTTAAAGCCTTCAGCAGTTTTTTTCTGCAGCGGTGCATATCCCAACAGTTGCACAAGGAAAAATTTCAGTTTGAGATGTTTCCATCAAAAAGTCATGACACCCGCGCGTCCTGAAGTTTTGTGTTTATGTTAACAACCATGCCTCCGTGACCACGTGTTTCATGTCTGCAGGCAATTTTTTTATAGCTGTAGGAAAACGGCTCCCATCTTGGTGTGCCTCCATCTTTGGTAGCGCTTGGTGGTAAAATATGAAGTCTCTCTTGGATGATTGGGAACCGAAAGTGTTGACCATGTGGGGTTTTTTACTGATTTTTTTCAGAAATACACTCTTGAACACCAGAATACAGTGCTCGGGGTGGGGGGGCTTCTCTTCTACAGCACCAGACAAAACTCTGGGTAAGGGAGTCTGTCTTCTCCTGGGCTCCAGGAACCTCTTCTGGTTCATGTTGGCTCTGCCGAGCTCTTTTCATCAAAGCGCTGCCCATCACGCTAGCCTATGGTTCTGTAAGAGACCTTAACATGTGGTATTTAATTCAATAGATTCCAGAAGTGTCAGATTTGGAAAAAAAAAAAATCACTTCTTTTCAGCTCTTTTGCCAAAGGAGGATGGCCACAAAAGGATGTTGCTGTGGGGTCCTGACTCACTCAAGTTAATGTGACTAGTCAAATGACCAAATTGCTCATAAATATAATAGAGATCCACAAATAAGCGTCAATTAAGAATAATAATCCAGCCCTCTGATGTTCCCACATATTACAAATGCAGATCAATTTATATCTCCTAAAATGGCTATTTCTCTTAGAAGTTGTTACAGTTTCTTGCTAATCAAATATAACAATAGGGTATACAATAACCCACTATGGAAAGGGAGGCGTAGGACCGGTCCTCAGCCTTGGTTTTAGAGGTGAGCCTTGAGCCCTAGGAAAACATGAAGAACTGTACGAACCGGACTATGAGAAACTCCTCAGCCAGATAAGTGTTGGAGGCTGCTGTGAGGGGATCTAAAAGTACTGGAGGACAATTGCTTGCCCAGCATCACCCATCAGGTTTAGCTCTGGGAGCAGAAGATGGGGAGAGATTAATCTGTCCAAATATTAGACACCTAAAGCTGAGCGAGTTGCTCTCTGTTCATTTTACAATCTGCAGGGTCTGTTTGATGCAGTCGTGGGTGTTCCTCCTCACCCTGAAGCAGATGTCTAACACAAGCAAACACCACTGTACAAGTCCTTATTTCTTCCTATCATCTGTCAAAGCCGCCAGTGCAGCAGAATAAGTCTCAGAGTGAGAAACCACACACGATGCACCGAGTCTGGCCAGCAAAGGAGGAGGAGTGGAAAGACTGAATGAACCATGAGGTGCTGCTGGGAGGGTATCAAGAGCAATGCAAATCCGTCAGCTCACATGGGCTTAGGACAGGAATCCCAGTTTCCCCATGTAAACCCCGGAGAGGCACCGGTGCCGATGCCTGCAATTCTCCAGCGGGACTCCTGGTTTCCAGTGTAAACAGGATGAACTGCTCATGCTGAACGGGTTGGGGTTTTTTTTTTTTTCCTCATTTAGAATTTGTGTAAGTGATCTCATTGGGGAATTTGGTCACGTTAATGTAGTCTGATGATCACATTCCACTTCTGTGATTGGAATATCTCAGAGTAATAAAGATTTTCTGAGCTGAGTGAGGAGCTGAGTGAGATATCACGATCAGCAAAAGGCTTCAGTAGGCTAATATGGAGTTCTGGGCCTAAATCCCACTTAAACAGAAGCCCTTTACACTTCTCTGGCACTGAAAAATGCCTTTAAAATGAGTGCCCCTTTACTTTACCCTGAATGGTTTGAAGAGGTCCTCAAGGAGTTGTGTCCCCATTGGCATTGCCAAGCATGAATGTTCATAGTAGCGAGTGGGGGGGAATGGGTTGGGTATATTTAATGGTTAAAAAGGTATTAGAGATACCTCAACAGTTTGTGGAAGTGCTGATGGCCTACTGTAGGATTAGCTGTTTCTTACCATGAGAATTAGGACATGATATTTCTCATAGTAAATCAGATCAATTGTCTGTCTTCCCTAATAATACCTATACATTCTTACTGCACTGAAAAAAACCTAAGGTATCATTCAGACATTTATGGAAATAAGGAGATGAATACATATGAGCATATTAAATCTTTCTTGAAAAGCAATTAAACCGGTACCTGATTTTTTTTAATGACACTGTCTTTCCCATTGGGAACCATATGACTTGGGTATCAGGTGGAAGCAGAATTTGCTCAGGATCACATGTTTTTCCAGGAAAAAATTAGAATGTAAACAAATATGTAAAGCATGTATAGGTGGAGCCTGTTCAGGTAGTTAGTGGTCAGGTGTCCATACCCCTGGGCTCCCTTGTTTCCGGAGATGACGCCATGCAAGCCATATAAAAAGGTTTGCATTTTGATGCTCACACCAGTTCATTTGACTTCTCCCTCACTCACCTGCATTGGTGAACTGGTAAGTCTTTCTCGGATTTATCAGGGAATAATGCGATGGCTGTGCTTCTTGGTTGTTCTGGTCAAGAGATTATGTTGCTGGTCACAGGAGAGCTTTGCTTCAGCTGTTTCTGTTCCAGGATTTGTCCTGGAATGAGGGAGAGGATGTTCGACTCTTATTTAGAGTTTTTTTTCCTCAAGTAGCTTGCAAATGTCCTGTCACCTCTTCAGAAACTGTGACGGTCTCTCATCCTCCTTCGTATTCTATCTTCATTAATTTTTCATACCTCATTAAGTCTGGAAATTAAATAAATTAGTGGATGCTGCAGAGTAAACCTTGGGACTTCAAAAGAGGTGGGTGGGAAGAAGCATTATCTGGAAGAAGGAAGCTGCAGAATCCCTGAGGGCAAAGCTGCAGGAGACATCTGGGAGAAGCCAAGATGAGGAAATGAATTGGAAATAGGAGCTGCAACCTCTGGGCCAACCCTTTTATGAAAGGACGAGCCCATTAATTTTGATACAACTCCAACGAGGTACCGTGTTGTACAGCTGGAGGATTTGGGATAGTGTCTGAATTTGTGGTCTTTGGGCTTTATCCTTGGGCATTGGCAGCTCAACGTCTACACAAAGGGGGATGTGCTCTGTGCTTTGCGTGAGGAACTGAAGAAGTGATGAGCAAAAGATGGGCCCTGGAACATTTGTGGATTTAATTAAGAAAATAGGGAATTTAACTATTTTCATGTTACGGCTTCTACAAAGTTTAACTGTGGGCAATTCTATAAAATCCAGGGTTTATGGCTCTAGTCTTCCCAACAGTGATGCCTGTAGGTTCCCAGAAAAAGGAAGGAACAATCTGGCAGTGCTAGTTGCATGTGTCTGAATCCAGAAATCATTCACACATGCACTTTTTTCTAACAGTCCTTTTCTCAGTCCAACAGCTAACTGCTATATTAATTTCAAGAGCTCAGGTTGTGAATTGCGGCTCAAGAAGAAAGGATGAGTGTCCTGATTTTGTCTTTCTCTTTTTTTTTCTTTGTCTTTAGCTTTACCAGCACCTCAGAAGGATGTCTTACTACGAGCAGTGCAAACAGCCCTGCCTGCCCCCTCCCATTTGCGTGCAGAAATGCAACAAGTGCGTGGAGCCCTGCAAGACAGTGTGCGTTGAGCCCTGCGGCAGCGTCTGCGTGAAGCCATGCTCCACGCCATGCGTGGAGGTCTGCCAAACGCCCTGTGCCACCCAGTGCGTGGAGCCTTGTGCCACCCAGTGCACCACGTCCTGCAGCACCCAGTGCGTGGAGCCCTGCAGCACCCAGTGCGTGGAGCCCTGCAGCGTCCAGTGCGTGGAGCCCTGCAGCACCCAGTGCGTGGAGGTCTGCCCCCCTAAGTGCGTGGAGGTCTGCGTAAAGCCATGTGCTACGCAGTGCCCAACCCAGTGCCCCACCCCGTGCGTGGAGCCCTGCGTCACCCAGTGCTGCACCAAGTGCGTGGAGCCTTGCCCACCCCAGTGCGTGGAGGTGTGTGCCACCAAGTGCGTCGATTCTTGCGAGACGGTGTGCCTGGAGCCGTGCAGCACGGTCTGCTCTCACCCGTGCTGATCGCCTTAACGCATGAGCCTTGCATGCAGCCCTGGTGCTCCAGTGCGTTGCAATATCCATAGGCTCATGAGCATCCATGGAATGAAAAACAGGTTACAGACCCACCTGCGATGTACCGAGACCTCTCCCGACCTCATTACCCCATGCTTTTGTCTTGGAAGATATTTTTCTGACTGTTTCCAGCCTGTATCTTTGCTTCCTGTGATACTTATGCTACTGCTATCTCAGCACCTTTCTCTTGGTAACTGCAGCTGGCCAATATTATACTGCTGAGCATCTTGGGAAGTTATTTAGCAATGGCTGTGTTGTGAGCAGTTGGTGTTGGAAGATGTCTGCCCTTCTATTCTTCAATTCTCTTTTAATGTATGTCCTCTTGTCTTCTAATGTCTATGTGCAGCAATAAAAATTGACCATCAATGGCATAATGTGTCTTCTGTCTTTCTTTCATCTCCCCGTTTCCATGTCTTTGGAGCCAAGAACATCTTCCTTTAGTTTTCCTTCTAAAAGCTGTTATGGTTGTGGAGGATTTGCACCCACAATGCAGAGCTGTAAACAGAGAGAGCAATGTCTTCCAGTACCATAAACAAAATATCATCCAGTCAGTACTTTTCTGACCGATATAAAAATAATTGGCTTGGTCCTACTTGAAAATAATGATAGAAATGTAATTTTCACCTTTATTAATAATAGAGTTTTGATCTTTATATCTCTGGATTTTGGAGGCAAATCTTAGAAACTGTTAAAAGGTAAATTTAAGCGAAAGAAATCCCCAGATCTGAAAAAGAAGGAATTGAAACATTCTTGCTGGGATTTTAATTATTTCTTAAAAACATTCTGATGGAGACAAAAAAGGTATTTTTGATAAATTCTTCCCATGATCCTCACTGACTAAATATAGAACGCACGGGATTTGGCTTCAGGAGATGAATCTTTCTGTGGTTCAGGAACAGGTCCGAGCCCTGCAAGACTGCAGTTTTGTTCCCAGGTTTGCTGCAGATACTTTGTGTGGCTTTGGGCAGGTCTCACTCCTGTCATCTATCCGTTCCCCATCTGCAGTGAGGAGAAGTCACATCCCTGACTGATAGAGTGGTTGCCATTTCAGCTTCATTAACGTCTGGCAGGTACAATACTACTTTAATTCACTTATAAATGCATCTTCCTTATTTGGAATCATGATTTTGAAATGGAAGGAGGCCCATTGTCTGGAGGGATGTTATACGCATTTAAAAGCTGAGTTTCAGAGATAATGCTCCCATTGTCTTCCGTTCTGTGCATGTGACTTGCTTACCTCTGTCTCCGTGATGGCCACACAATTTCCATGTCTGGGATGTAGAGAATTGCTCTCCACCTACGATATCATTACGGCAAGGGTGGAGAACATCTAATCTATAAAAGAAAGGAGTTATATTTAGGTGTGTGTAAGCACTGTTACCAAATCAGCTTTTAATGAAACCTTATGTGCAGCTGTAGAGAGTTTGACAGTGGATTCCTTTTTGTGTTTTTTCTGTCAACACCAAATGGTGACACCATCAAACAGGAATAATGATAGGCAAACATGTCTCAGTAAAGCAAACAAATCCTACACCTGGACACACCTTTCCGTTCAGGTAGACAAAGCAGGGGTAGGTGGGCCAGGTATTCAACAGCATGAAAACAGAGGAGGAGACAAGGAACATGCACCTCTAATTCCTGCTGTTGAACGCAGACCTCTGGGGATTCAGCAATGGACTCTGCCTCGCTAATAACTGCCTGCTGCTGCCACATGCGTGGTGTCAGCGCCCACTTTCAGGCATGGAAAAAGTCTTAGTCAGGCAGGCATTTGCAGCTACTAATGACATCCATCCCATAGGTTAGTCACCTATGACTGATTTCCAAGTGTCTTCATCCAGCTCTATCAGCTGTGTTAGTAATTTAAAATTTTTTTCTTCCCTCCCTCTCTGCTGCGAGCACTGCACCAGGTGCAGTAACCAGAGACGGGAGCACACAGCTCTGAAAACCCCAGAGGAAGTGGCAGAAGAGACCTGTTGGGTTGTGCTCATCGCGCTTCCTATGCCTGTAGGAAAAACGCGTTACAAAAGCCCTGACACACTGCTCTCCTATGAGCCTGTGGTTAGTTCCGAGCGTTGCTGAGATTCTTCTGTATATTTACAACAAATTAGTGACCTTTGGTCTATGTCAACCTTGGGGTCAGCAAGACCCCTGGTAAAGCAGGCTTGAGCAAGGGATGTTAAGATACGGGATGATGTTTTTTCCATTAGCACCCTCTGCTCTCCTACACCCAGTGGAAGCCACGTCCATCATCTCTCCGTGTATCTCACATCTGTAATGGAGACTGGACTGTAATTCATAGGGCTGAATATGACCCCACAGGGCATAGGATTGAGGAATACTCAAGGGAGGCTTGAACTACCTTTTCCATTAGAGCTAAAGACAACGCTTCAGTTGAAACATTTCCTCTGTTCCTTTCTTGGAAAGATTTCAAGGGGACTGGTGTTTTTCTGAAACACAGATCCATCCCCAGAAAGAAGGAATTCTGCCACAACTTCAGCAAGCCAAACCCAGTGTTTGTAAAAAAGAAGTTTTAGTTGCTTCAGGGAAAAGCTATGTGAAAGCACAAGAAAAAAAATAAGGAGAAAGCTTTCTAATTTCATGGCAATACAAAACATTTCATTCCGCTTTTGGGGAAGGAAAATCAAGAAGGACAGAAGCAAACCCCAAAACCACAGACTGCTGAACACAGACCTGCTGCCCTTCTGAGGAGCTGGGATGCACAGGCCTCCCCCACCCCACTCAGATTTATGCCAGCGGAAGATCTGTCCTGGTGATCACAGATAAACCTATCAGGAAACACCTAAACTTTGTGCAAACATGTTCTGCTAACTCCAGAACGGATTTGAGCTGTCTCTCAAATCTGAATTCAGTTGTGGGATCTTTGCCCAGGGTCGGGACAAGATGAATTATTAATAAATCAGGCAGTTATTACCAGATTGGGTGTGCCTTGCATTAAAAACAAATCCCCCGCACCTGAAAGAGGAGGCATCTCTCACAGACCTTGACTGAAGTCCAGGTGTCAGTGGAGCAGGTTCTGGTTGTGAAAGATTCTGGTCATCAAGTTAATCTGTTGTCATCAGCTCCCGGGGCTGACTTCTGAAAGCGTATAAAAGGCTCCCGTTTGGGAAGCTCATTAACCTGAGTGGCTTCTTCTTCCCTTCCTCCAACAGCAGGAGACACCAGGTGAGTCCTTCTGTGAGCATTTACTTATATAGGCAGGGGTTTCTGGTGCCCTGTTCTGGGGAGATAGGGTGGTTTTTGTGTTGTCTCTCTAATAACGGTTTCAGCTTGTCTCCCTTGCAATTTTACCTCCCTACAGACAAAAGCCCTATTGCGTTATTTTGAGCCTTTCTGAGGCTCCAGACAGTGGCTTGCTGACTATTTGACCCAGCAAACCCTTGTCAACCCTCATATTTTTTTCACCAACAGATAAGAATCCTTGTGGATAACCATCAGGTATTGAGTATTGGCTACTAAAAGATGACATCCACCAGCAGCTTGTTTTGTATCTGTTGAGCAGCCATGGGCTGATCGCTGCAGCCCCCTGGATCTCCGGGGCTCTGAGTTTCACTGTTTTTTGTATAAAAATGTATTGTTGCTGAGCAGGAGGACAGTTCACCTGCATTTAATGGCCAGAGATGTGGCTCCTGCTCTGAGGCTGTCAATGAACTAAACTGAGATGTGGCTGTTGCCAGAAGGGATTGTTATCAAATGACTTTCCTCTTTCAAAACCATTTTCAATACTGAAATGTCGCTAGTTTTCTGCTCCTCTTTGACTAGTTATAAATATTGCTCTGAGGTTCTCCTTGAGCTAAGCAGGCTTTCTTTAAAACTTATATTGTTTCTTAGCTTGTCAAAGTTGAGACATTTGGCAAATAGCAAGCAGAGGGAAAGAAGGAAAACCTCTTCCCCCTATTTCCCTTCCCTCCACCTCCGTAGCTATGCGTAGCATCACAGCTCTGTTAGGATGGTGATTGCCTTCTATATTCATTTATGCTTATATACAGCTATGCCCTGAGGTCTCAGCAGAGTGGCTGATCTCCATAAAGCTAACTGTGATGGGAGCCCAGAAAAGCAATGTGGGGCTGCCACAGCAAAGTGGAGTCGCCAACACAGATTTGGCCTGAACACCACCCTCCTCAGGGATTTCCAAGGGGGCTTTTTTTGGTGTTTTTGCTGGTAGGATTAAGTTGTAAAGTCTCTTCACTGTTGGTTTGACGTTAAAGCTGAAGAACTGACTGAAACTGTAATATCCAGAAGGAATAACTGAAATGTCACCTTGGTTTTCTTCCAGGCTTAGCAAAGATGTCTTCCCACCAGCAGAAACAGCAGCCGCAAATACCTTCAAAATGCCAGGAAAAGTGTCCTCCAAAGTGTGTGGACCAATGCGAGCACCCCAAAGGGCAAGTCAAGTGCCCTGTGAAGTGCATCCCACAGCAGCAGCAGCAGCAGCAGCCATGCCCAAAGCAGAAGTAGCGCTAACGGCCGCGGCCGTGAAGCGGTGTGGAAGATGCAAATGCTTATTTCCAAGTCCTCCTTCTGTCTTCTGGCTCTACCAGAATAGCTAGAAATTTGCAGCATGCCTCCTTTGTTTGCAAGCAGAAATTACTTTACAAAAAGATGTAATTCATTAACTTGGGTTTATTCATCCTCTACTATAAGGAAAAAAATATTGTGGGGCCATTTTCTTCTGGTATTTAATCTGGGACATGCTATAATAAAACTATAAGTAACCTCATTACTTGCTTCCTGATATTTTTTTTCCACTTTACCAGTGTCATTTGTTCTCTTTTGGCTTTCTTTTATTAGCCAAAGAATTACCTTTAAACACACACTTGTATACAAGGCACGCATACACAGGGACCCATGTGCATTTGCCTGGCGCATTTCTCAAGGTATTATTTGTCTATATCTTTTATTTCAGATAGATCCAGAAACTTACAGCTGTTAGCATGATGATCAAGTAGGTGTGAAATGTTTGCAAACGGGACGCAAGGTGATCACGGTTTTCAGAAAGACCATTTGAATTCAGGGTCCCTTTTGGGGCAGAGCTGCTGCCTGGATGCAAAACTGGCTGAGGATCAATGTTCTTCCCATCTGAAGGCAATCCTGTGAGCTGTTTTCATCCTGAACTGGAGCAAACTGGGGATGCTCAGTTTTCTGCGAGATATAGTGTTCTGAAGTACATTCTTGTGGGTCTATCAAAGCAATTAATTGTAGTTTTAGTCTCGACTATACTAAAACTGCTGAGAGGAAAATAGTCTTTGGAGGCTTTTAACACCGAGAGGAAGATTTTGCTTGCTCAGAATCAATAGTGACTGCTTTAAAAGAATCAGAAAGAGGATTCAGAATGCTCTGGTTTCTCAGCAGCATGTACTTGCTCAGCCAATTGATTTCCAGTCAGCTGTATGACAGAGTAGGGGAGGAAAATCATAGATACAGAAACTGTTGAGTGGTATGATATTGTTGTCTGGCACACAGATATGATCTTGCTCTGCAAACCAGAAGCTGTGTATCTCAGTGCAATTCTGCAATCAGATGACGAGGTTGGATGTATCTAACACCCATCTAACAGGTACAGGGCCAAGCTAGTGAGATTACATCGCTCCTGGCTCACCTGAAGTGTGGGAAAAACTTGTTTGCTTGTGCTTGCAACCTGCCTTGTAGACATGCCTGTGTCTTATGTCTGCTGAAGGTCACAGAGTGGCTGTGAATATGTTTAAACTGGGCATATTGACCACGGGGACAGTTTGGTGTGAACCAATGTCATTTCACAGACTGGCAGGGGTTGGAAGGTCCCTCTGGAGCTCACCCCGTCCCACCCCCTGCTGGAGCAGGCACCCCCAGAGCAGGGGGCACAGGACCACATCCAGGCGGGGTGTGAATGTCTCTAGGGAAGGGACCCCACAGCCTCTCTGGGCAGCCTGTGCCCCTGCTCTGGCACCCGCACAGGGAAGGGGTTTGTCCTCATGTTCAGGTGGAACTTCCCGTGTTCCAGCTTGTGCCCGTGGCCCCTTGGCCTGGCGTTGGGCACCACTGGAAAGAGCCCGGCCCCATCCCCCTGACACCCACCCTTCAGATATTTATAAGCACTGATGAGATCCCCCCTCAGCCTTCTCTTCTCCAGGCTGAACAAGCCCAGGTCTCTCAGCCTTTCCTCCCAAGGGAGATGCTCCAGCCCCTGACCATCTCCGTAGCTCTCCGCTGGCCTCTCCCCAGCAGTTCCCTGCCCTTCCTGAACTGGGGGGCCCAGAACTGGACGCAGCCCCCCAGATGTGGCCTCACTGGGGCAGAGAGAGCATTTGCCATGCTCTGGGACAGGGTGTCTTGCTGAAAGGTGTTTCAGTGCAATTAGTATTTCAGAGCTATCGGCCAGCCCATGGACTGATACAGGCAGGGACTCTTGCAGGCTCTCTGACCTGGGCACCTGGAGAAGAGCAGCGGTCCCGGAATCCCCCGCAAGTGCCCACAAGTTTCTGAGTCCTGATTCACCCAGCTTTAAGCCTAACAGATGGCTGTTGCAAGCTGAGGCTCCTTTCCATCTTTTTAAACAGAAGCTATTAAAAATCTCCATAACTTGGTATTCAAAGTAATTTTTATTATTGATTTTTCACAGTGAAATAAATCCTGGATACAATATCAGCCTAAAATAATTAGAGATAAGTACCAAATACATACGCAACAACACTGTGTGGTGAAACATGTTCCAGGGTGTAATTGAGACAGCACTGTGTATGCTTCCTCCTTTATCCTGTCTAACAGATGGAAGCCACGCCTGAGGTTAATCTGTTTCAAAATATGTCTGGATTGGATTTAATGATCTATATATTTTCCATAAATAATCTCAGGTAGAGCTGCTCTTTTACACATCCTAGCAAATGCAAGGTGAGCTCTCTGAGGAAAGCGCTGATTACTACCAGTTCAGCTAAGCAGGTAATTAAGAGCTGATGGCTCTTTTGTAAAAATCTTTCTATTTCATCTAGCCCAATGGATTTTTTTTTAATTGCATAAAATATTCAGCACTATGGATTCATGATTCAGAAATTCTTATTGCCATTGACCAGAACCCCTTAGCAGCAGGTTCTGCACAAACCCTAAATCCTATTATTAATAGGCAAAAACCCCTAAATGCAAGGTGGGAGATGGCATGTGTGTGCAGGGAGCTGGGGAGGAAGGCATGAAAACCAGGAGGCAGCCTGCAGGTCTGGACGATGAGCTCTAGGGTGAAGTTTGAATATTTAGCTTGGTGAACGCTGACTCGTGCGTGCCGTCATGCTCTTTAGTCTCTCTCTGGGCCTATAAAAGCCAGCGGGATGAGTGGGAGAGGGCAGAAATTCAGGCCACTGGAAAGCTGAATGCACATGCCTACAACACTGCTTGAAGCCTTATTATCTATCGACTGTCCCGCCGTGTCAGTTAGTGTGTGGCTGTTAGTAGAGGATAACGCTAGCGTTAGCTGGGGGGAGAGTTGGAAGCCGTGTTTTTTAACAGAAACTCTGCAGTGAATAAAAGGGTGTTGGAAAATGACCTCTGGTTTTGAGAGTCGGGGAGAGGAGGCCTGGGTTTGAAATCATCTTCTCTCTTCAGGGCTTCCCTTCACAGCTGCAAGTTACTTCTGCATGGGTGGCCACTGGTTGGGCTGCTTCACCTGCTGCTGCTCGATGGGAGGACACTTCTCTGGAAGGGAGCACTTCCCTGGCTCAGGGCAGGGAGCAGGGATTGGTATAGGGATCTCCTCGCACTCCTGCTTCTCTGGAGGGCATGGGGCTGGCACAGGGATCTCCTTGCATTCCTGCTTCTGCTGGGGACACGGTGCGGGTTCAGGGCACGGAACAGGGATTGGCACAGGGATCTCCTCACATTCCTGCTCCTCCTGAGGACACGGTGTGGGTTCAGGGCACGGAACAGGGATTGGCACAGGGATCTCCTTGCACTCCTGCTTCTGCTGGGGACACGGTGCAGGTTCAGGGCATGGAATAGGAACAGGCACAGGGATCTCCTTGTGCTCCTGCTTCTGCTGGGGACATGGTGCAGGTTCAGGGCATGGAACAGGAACAGGCACAGGGATCTCCTTGCACTCCTGCTTCTGCTGGGCACACGGTGCAGGTTCAGGGCATGGAATGGGAACAGGCAGAGGGATCTCCTTGCACTCCTGCTTCTGCTGGGGACATGGTGCAGGTTCAGGGCATGGAATGGGAACAGGCAGAGGGATCTCCTTGCAATCCTGCTTCTCCAGCACACATGGATTTTGTTCAGAGCAAGAAACAGGCAGCTCTTTGCATGCTGATTTCTCTTCAGGGCATGGAACAGGCTCAGGACACGGTACAGGTGGGAAAGTTGGTGGTAGCTTGCACTGCTGTTGCTGCTGCTGCTCCTGGGGTGGGCACTCGGGTATGACGACCACTGGTGTTTCTCCCTTGCCTGGTTCCACCACCGGTGTTGGCAATGGCACTGTTTTTTCTGGGCATGGTACCACTACTATTGGGTCTGGTTCTGGGCAAGGTGTTGGGACTTGCACTTCAGGTTGCTGCTCTGCACATGGGACTGGCTCAGTGCACGGCTCAGGCTCTTGGCTTTGCTTTGAAATTGTTTTGCTCAGGCCAGGTGGGAGGGTGATCTCCTGCTTGATTTGCATTTGATTCAAAGACATCTTTGCAGGAAGCAAGATTATCTGAAAGAAATGTCGGAGTGTTATTGTGTCTGCTAAATGAACTGCATTGGGATAAGGATGAAACGGTTATAAGAAACATAAATTGGCTGCAAGAGTAAAGTTCTCTTAGTTTGCCCTTGGTTTCCCAAGGCAGGTTGGCTCAGAAAGAATTATGATTTGCTCTTTATTTTTCATCCTGCCTTCCAGCCCCTGCTCTGACTCTGTCTTATCTTGTTCCTCCTTTCTGTTCTGCAATCTGGGACAGCCTTGTCAGGTATAACTGAGGTAGAGCCACTCCTTTGAACTTGCAGCTGATTTACACTTCAGAGCTCTTCCTCCTGTTGCTTAGCTCTTCTCAACGTGTTAACTCCCTTTCATTTCTGTCCTGGGGAATTGATGAGAGGAGCTGGCAAATAGCAGATCTGCTGGTTTGATAGCGGTTTCAGAAAGTCAAAATAATAATAATAAAATAATGAATGCTGAAGACAAACATTTAAAACAATTTGGTCTATCAAAAATTAGAAGACTATAAATCTGGGCCCAACAGCATATTTTAAGTTGACAAAACTGAAATATTTCATTTGACTTTGCCCCTTTTAAAATGCTTTCCAGATTTTACTTGGATTTAGAAACCTGAGGTGCTAAAGCCTCCAGGTGGGCCCCACCAGTAAGCTGATAGCTTTCTGTAGTATTAAGAGTCTTTACAGTAACAATAGGCCAACTCCTCCTCTTGCTCTGGTTTCACTCTGACCTCATTGATGATGTAATAGATTGAGGTTACCTGTGGCACAGTTCTTCCAGCTGCCATGGAAAGAATTAGCAGTGGTAATGCGTCCCTATGTTTCTGGGTTATCATGGCCACTAATAATACATGTAGCCCACATGAATCAGAATAATCAGGAGGGATTTCTTCTCCCAAGGCCAATAATGTGCAACATTATTATTATTACATTGTTATTGTTAGGAAAATGGGTTTTCCTAACAATTTATGAAACTGCCTCTGTTTTGTGGGCTGCTGAAGGCAGGCATGAGGCTCAGCTGGACTGGTCCTGTGTCTTTGGTAAAGCCTCTGTTGCTTTTTTTCTGAAGACCTTCTAAGGGTGCAAATAAAAGACTGGAATCACAGAAGTGTTGCTTGGAAGGGGCATTTTTAAGTCCCCTCAACACAGGACTAACACTAACACAGATCATGTGCCTGCTCCTCTCAGCACATCTTCAAAGCAAATTCATTCCCCTCTCCTACGTCCTCCTGGATCCTCCAGATCAATATCACCTGTCACTTGCTATTTTCTTTATAAGAACCTGATAAGATCTTAAGCCAAATTAATGTATTGCTCTTGACGTGGTTAGCATGAATGAGGCACCACACTAGGAATACTTTCACCCTTCTGCTCCCTACAGCCCCTCGTACTTCCAAATCTATGTTTTACAAAATAATTCTTCAATGAAATCAAGGTTTTGCAAATGTTCTTGTTATAAATAGCAGAATCACAGAAAATAGATTTGGAAGGAACTTTAGGAGGCCGTTTAGACCTTATCCTTCCCCGAAGGCAGGACCAGTTATACTTAAACCAACATAATTTTATCTAATCTCTTCTTCAGAAAGGGTCTAATTTAGCACTTAACTATCCTCAGATTTACATGCAATCTGAATTTGCCTTGCAGAGTCATTCCAAGACTGCTTGTCCTACCCCGATGTCCATAAATTTCTCTTTGCAGGAATCTTTTGCATATTCAAAGGTATGAAATAAAACACTTCTTTAAGAGTCTGCCTACATTAAGCCAAGTGGTAAAATTATAGACATCGCAAAAAAGTATCAGTATTCTCTGACTTACCCAACCAGTCAACAGGGAGAAGCACGAAGTGGAGTGGATGGTGGAGCACAGAGATTTGAGAACTTTTATATGGTTTCAAAGCCCTGCCTTCTGGGAATGAGTCCTCCTAGGTAATGAGCTCATTCTTTCACAACTGCCATTGTGCATTTCCTCCACAGACTTGTTTTACACGTAGGCATTGTGAAGAGAGGCTTTTGATGCAGAATGCATTTTAATACCCTTTCTGACTAATATGATTTAACAAAAACTTTCTGTGTGAATAAAGGTCATACCCTCAGGTTAGTGCATTCATTGCAGACCCCATCAAGATCAGGGGTCTTGGTGTCATGTCCACCAGCGTGGTTCCACTTCAACCTATGCAACTCGTCATTTCGTGCCAGCTAATGTTGCCGCTTCTTAGGATGTATTTTAGTATAAGACAGGGGGGCTAATCTGTACTTCTCTCACCTGCTTTTCATCTATTAATTCTGTAACGTGACCTTCTCATCACCTTAAATGTGTCTATATTTATGTCTATATAAATCTGTCTATATTTATGTCTATATAAATCTGTCTCTATAAATTCATGATTGATGGGTTTATTTTTTTCCCCACGAAGATCCTCCTAGATTTCATTCCTCTTTCATTTCAGAACAGATAATTTTGAATGCATGTTATTTTCCATGGCGTGGAAGATGCAGATCCCACCCGTCTAAATGAGACAGAAGAATAAAGTAAGTTTATCTCCACATATCGTGAAAACTAAAGGGAATTTTTAAATAGTATGCAAGATTTATCACATCCAAATGGAACTTGGACACTAGTCTCATTGAGATGCCAGAATGGCATTTGAAAAGGTGTTTCAATCTACATGTGAAATAAAGGGAGCTTGTAGCCTACACAGTTTATTCCCTAAGCATTATTCCATGTAAAATGATACATTGAGCGAAAATAGCTCATTGATTATTATCCTCAAAATCTCAGGGAGCTGCCGGGACAAAAGTCAAACAGTCCTCATTTCTGACGGTAGGATTATTTTCAGCAGCAGCAACAACACGTCCCACACAGAGGTGAATTTCATCATATTTGGTTGTCTTGGGACTATCTTTGTCCCGTCTCCACCATTTTACCAGAGCCCTTATCAGAGCACGCACTCCAGATGCAATCGTTGCAACAGGCTGAGCTGGTACCGTCACCCGTTGAGAGTCCTGGGCTGCAAATGTGAAAAGCTGTTTCTGGCTGTGGTGTAACTTCCTCTGTTAATAATCGTTTGGCAACTGACGGACAGAACACCTGAATTTTAGACCACATCTTCTCCTATGGTGTGACTTCATCCGTGCAACTTCCTTTCTTACCTCATGGCAGGTGGGGCCCTGCCTTGCTGCCTGCCTGGCTGGCTCTGGAAGCTGCTTAGGTCTAGTCTCCGGCCTTTGCTAGCTAGGGCAATATCCCAGCCCAAGACCTAACCCTGATTCAGGCCTCACCTGCTGCTCTGCTGGTACAAATTGCAGTCGTAGCTCTGCTGAAGGCAGGAACTAGGACACTTTCCAGCAGTGGAGAACCTGCCTGTCCGCTTTCTAGGGAGCATCATGCTTCGCGGTTATCAAAATAGCCCTTCTTCTGAGATATGCTCCTGGAATATAACACTTCAAAGTGGAAGAGAGGAGGAATAAGCTCAGGCTCATAAGAAAAAGTGGTTTTATTATTGCACTTGTTGGCCTGAAAAGGACAGAGCTGCTGGGTTTGAAAGGAGACAGTGCATTTCATTAGCTCAAACACTGCATTTGAATATTTGTGCAATATTCACAAGTGAATATGCATCTTCAGGTCAGAGCTTCAGTAACATTTGTCATGTCCATGAGTTAAAGCACCTGAGAGAAACAGGGCACGCAGCACTTGTGGAGCAGTGTTGAGGCAAAGACGGTTACAGGCTGTACGGCCACGGCTCTGTGTTGAGACATTGCTTTTATTTAAGCAAGCAGTGAGGTTTCTGGAATATTTAGGTGTCAAATTTCCAGCCTCAGCTTGCAACATCAAGTGAGTAAAGAAAATCACTTTCCATAGCTGGAAGGGAGACGACCTGAACCCTGTCTGGAGATCAGAAGGTGGGGCCATCCTGACCTTAAACACTAGTTTGGATCCAGGTCTGGAGAGGCTCGGGGAGGTCACTTCACCTCCATGTCAGCAACCTCAGCAGAAAAATGATGGTAATTATCATCGAAGAGGCTCTGAAGTCAGCCCATGGAAAGGGAGTGAATGTTTTTCCCATAGTAGAGGTGTAATTGCTTTCCCCTTCCCTGTGAATTGCACAAAGACTATTTTTAGAGGCAAAGGCCATATGCAGTGAAACCTGCCTTACTGAAACTTTTGGGAAACTACGGGAGAAACGTGCATTGAGTAAGGTGGCTTTACAGTGAACGTGGAGCTAAGCAGCTCCTCAGGCCTCACCTGGTGGGGCCCGGCTCAGCTCCCAGTCGATACTGAAGTTGTACCACTAATTCCAGGGAACGTAACACCACAGGTGAGAAAAATACTGGCCTGAGCCCACCCTTCCTAGACAGAAAATGCTACTCCAGCTCCCACACAGCTTGGGCAGGTGCTGTGCTGCTATCAGCCCATCAGTGGCCTTGCAAATGGTGATCAGGTAATTAAGTCACCAAAAGTCTAAGATGCCCTGGCAGGCATGCAGCAGTTATGCCGGCAGCTCTAAATGGAGGTCTGTAGCTGTCAACTTTGTCTGGTTTGTCACTGAGATGAGTGTCTCAATATCTCTAAGGGTCCCAAAGCTGTATTGCTTCTGTCTGAAAAAAAAGGATCAGCTGTTTTTAGAAGTGAAGGCCACTACAGAGAACCTCAGCGCAGGATGTGGAATGCTCGCTGTGATCCTCACCTGACATCCACATGGGTGCTCTTTGGTTTCCCTCTGTCCAGTACTTTGAACCTTTGTGCACAGAGAAAATGATGTGAGGAAAGTATTGCACTCCTGGATTTCATGTCTTGGTGTGATTCAGAAGTTGCTGAACTGGATCTCCCAAGACATGGCTCGCCCTGATGGCTTAATTAGACACCGTTTCGTTAACACCTCATCTTGTTCTTTATTATTGTGTCTGTCATCATTTTAGGGTGGACATCTCGATTAACTCATCTCACGAGACAAAAGACATAATTACCTGTTACTGAATTTCCTAGTATCGGTCTGTCTGCCTGTGGGTCCAGTCACCAAAGCATCTTCTCTCCTAATGCTGGAGATTGAGCATCAAGTCACGTTACAGAAGGCGAGAAGCTGGTCACCCACAGGGGTGGCCAAATGTGGTATCATCCAAGTACTGGATATGAAGTATCCATGCTTCGATATTTTTTTCCTGCCTGTTATTTCATGAGTGATTTCTCTTTGGTTTTGCCAAAATACAGCACCTGAACTTCCCAGGAACCAGAGGGTTTCCAATAAACCTATATCAATGGATTAGTTCAGCAACTCTCAAGAGATGCACATGGCTGAATCACTTAAGTCTGTGACTCTGCATTTGCAGTTATAAAATGTCTTCCGTTAATTCACCAATCTCCATGTTAAAGCTTGTTCCATACTTTGATTCCAGTTTTCTAATTCGGCAGCCTGTTCCAGAGCCTCCCTGCACTGCTTCTTGAAAATCTTCTCCTAGTTCCCTGCCTAAATTTATTCCTAACTGCAGAATAACCGTGCTTCTTGAGTGCAACAGATTGCCTCATTGAAAACCCATTGGGCACTTTCCAGTCAACCATCACATCAAAGAGCCCAATTCTCAATTGCTTCATTCATGCACCCGAGCTCAGGAATGAACTTGCTGGGGTTTAGCCTGTCATCAGCCTTTTCTAGCCCGTCATCAGCCTTTTCTAGCCCATATATCAAGACATGCAATTGTAAAGTAGAGCAGCCTGGGGGTCACCCTAGCTTTGTACTTGTTGCAGTGCTGCTGCTGCTGGAGAACAGTGAGCTGGGGTAGATACAGTGCCACGGTTCAGGCTTCCCTGCCCTCTTGGAAGGGGATGAAACACCACCTTGCTGCAGCACCAGCTGCACAGTGGTCAGGCAGGTGCCTGGTGCAACAGGGATGTTCTCAGGGTACTGCTTGCGTTTGGATTAAGGTTGCTTTACGCTTTTAAAGAAGTCAGAAAAGACCTTGAATATCCCTGAGGTCCAGGCCGCACATTTTGAATTTCTGTGTGAATTTGCTGCCTGTGTTATTTTTGATGTTGTTTCTGGCAGGAGTGAAGCCATGGGGCTTTAGATCAGAGCATCTGGAAAACATCTGAATAAGAACAAGGTTTCTTGCTTCAGGTGTGGCCATCGCAACAGCCTTCTGCTGCTAAAATAGGAAATGCCTAAGAATGGGGACTTTTTTTCCCCCTGAAGTTCAGGAAAAAACACCTGTTTTTGCAAATAGGGCAGTTCTGGAGCGGTGAAAAACTGTGCGCCATATACAGCACAGGCCCTTCTCTGTGGGAGGTAGGGCTCCTGGGGTGTATAAGGACCCTTCTGAGTCCCAAGTCTGTCACGCTGACTTTGCATTGATTCGTTGCTTCACTGATGGGTTGGGTAAACTTGATTCTGATGAATCTATTAAAAAACGTTAATTAGACTTGCCATAATATGACTTACTGTAGGATTAGGGTTTGCTGATGGCAGTTTCAGGCTCTTCCATTTGCAAATGGAATTAATTGAGATTAAATTCCAGGAGCTGCAGGCTCTAGGAATTAAACTGTTTCTTCTCCAACTGTTTCTGCATTTGTGTAATGCCACAGATTAATGGAGATAATCTTGGTTATACCTATGCCATTCTTGTGACCTTGATGGCATCACACCATTGCACAAGGTGATTGTAGGAAGAGAATCAGGCCCAGAGGACTCAGAGATTATACAAACATGCCTTGCATTATAATCCTAAAACTGCGCTATTAGCTGAATTGCTATGGAAAGAGGAAATTTTAAAAGCTTAGTATGTCCTAAGCATCTGATTTATTAACATGTTCCGGCTGATAGAACAAACTCCCTGGGGAGAAAAGGGAAGGGGTAAATCCCAGAGCAGCAGGGAAGATTTTGAGGAGTTTCACAGCCTTGCATGAATGCTGTGACTGACAAAACAGCCTCTGACCCACCCTTGGTGTCCTCAGAGGTGCTTGGACTGGAAACCAGTACTAACACAGTTGGGTGCTGGAAAAGGGATCATCTGACAAGGTCCGAGTAATGAAAGGGACATTGGGCGGATGAATATACAGCAGAAAGATAGCTTGGGAGGTGCAATTACTGGTCTTCAAGCTCTAGAGACAAAGGCTTATGTTGGATCTTCTCCGTTCCATTGCTGAGTTAGTCATTAAAATCATAACAATCCTGAGCTCTCACAATTTCCTTTATTCTAATACCTGCATGTGGATGAAGGTGAAGCTACTAGTGCTTCTAATAGAAAATATGCTGCTTTTTCTGCTGCATTTCTTTCCTCTCTTGATTTGATGTTTTACAAAAAGAAGACAAAAAAGTGCTATTTTGTATTTCCTCGAAAATGTTAGATTTTCTTTTTTCCTATAATGTTTTTCTTAGTCCCTGGCTTGCAAGCAGGCTGTCCCCCCAGCTAAACCAGCAGCAGTGGAAGCAAGCAGCCCCTTTGCCACCTGCAGTAAGCAGAGCCATGCTGGAGCTGGCACCAGTCACCCAGCAGTGGCAGAGCCAGACACAGCAACAGCCAAAAAGAAACCTGAGGAGTTTTTTACATCAAAACCAGAAGCCAAGAAATGCCCATCACCAGCCAAGGCACCACCAGCTCTCACTTCCGCGCCACACCTGGGACAGCAAAACCAGAAGCTGAGTCAATGGCCTCCCCAGCCAAAGCAGCTCCTGCATATGGAAAGTGATGGCAGAGGAGCAAAATCCACGCATGACGTGGTAATTTCATGTCCTTGTTGCTGGTGTAATAAAGGCTCCACTAGATCTATTTCACAGCTTCACCAGCTGGGTGCCCTGGCGACTACACGCTGCTTCTCATTCAGAGCAGAGGTGCTGGCCGTCCCCGGAGCTGTGCTGCTGGGGGCTTCGTGCCTTCGAATTAATGCCTGTTGCTGCTGGAGCGGGGACAGCCGTGGCCGCGGTCAGGCTTTGAGTTCATACCTCAGCGCCCAAGTTTCTCTGCCATTGGAAGTCCAGCGAATGGATGGTGGTGTTAACGGATATGGGTGCTGGGGAGAGAGAAAGTCGTGTTGAAACTCTTGAGCTCGGCTTAAGTATTTTAGAAGTCACCAGGGCTATTGCGATCACGTAGTCAGGTTTTCTATAGAGACTAACCTCCACTGAGCCTGGTAGCAACCAGAACAAAGAGGTGCATGGGGCTACTAATTGCAGAACAGCAAGAGTTCATTAAGTAATAAAACATACTGAAAATGAAGCAAGGAGTCAAAGTGAGGACCATTGCATTCTAAGGCATGATGGGGTTAGTAGTTTGCTTTCAGTGCTGTTAAATCATTGAAATAGCGAGACTGCGAATTTACTGCTTGCTGGGCTAATAATATGTTAAGTTTTATTATCTACCGCCTGTACACTGATTTCTAATTACAAGCCTGATACAATAAAAGTGCGATCTCTGCTTATTCTCCTGTGTTTCCTTTATTCTCCACCCGCCCCTCCCTGCACGCACCTTACTGCCCTGCGGCATCCGACTGAACAGAGTCACTCTTCCGTGAGGAACGCGACGTGCAGCCCAGCTACCGTTTCGGTGCCTGTTCCCAGTGCCCAGAAGCACACGTACATGTGAGCAGCTGGAATAAGGCGCTCTGGCTTTTACAGCGGTGGGAACAGGAGGCCGTGGTCGGGCTGCAGGGAGCACTGGCAACTCAGATTTAACTTCATGCCAGTGCTTTGGTATGATAAGGAGCATTCAGACGTTAGGGTCCTATGACACAAAGGCATTGGGCTGGGCCTAGTTCACAGGCTGCCAGTTTAATCTATTTTCCTGGAGAGAGAGTGCAACCGAAGGCAGTTTCCCCAGCTATGAGTGACTGGTTATGCAAGGCTGTTGCAGGAGGTGGTTGCGTGTGCGAATGCTGCACTCTAGTGGTTTGCACAGCTTGAAGGAAATGTCCATGCAGCGCGAGTTTGGAGGACGTAGCAGTGGCTTGGTGAGACCACAGGAAATGTGGTCATGCCTTAGTGGGGCTGGAGGATGTGGTCATGCCTTGGTGAGGCTGGAGGACTTGGCCATGCTTTGGTGAGGCTGGTGGATGTGGTCATGCCTTGGTGAGGCTGGAGGACATGGCCATGCCTTAGTGAGTCTGGAGGACGTGGTCATGCCTTGGTGAGGCTGAAGGACTTGGCCATGCCTTCATGAGGCTGGGGGAAATGGCCATGCCTTGTCAAGTCTGGAGGACATGGTCATGCCTTGGTGAGGCTGGAGGACATGGTCATGCCTTGGTGAGGCTGGAGGACATGGCCCTGCCTTGGTGAGGCTGGAGGACTTGGCCCTGCCTTAGTGAGGCAGGAGGACTTGACCATGCCTTGGTGAGGCTGGAGGACATGGTCCTGCCTTGGTGAGGCTGGAGGACATGGCCATGCCTTCATGAGGCTGGGGGAAATGGCCGTGTCTTGGCAAGGCTGGAGGAAATGGCCATGCCATGGTGAGACTGGAAGAAATTACTGTGCCTTAGTGAGGCTAGAAGAAATGGCCATACCTTGGCAAGGCTGGGGGAAATGGTCATGCCTTGGAGAGATGGGAGGAAATGACCATGCCTTGTCAAGGTTGGAGGACATGGGTTTAACTTGGTGAGGCTACAGGAAATGACTGTATCTTGGAAAGACTGGAGGAAATGGCCATCCCAGGCTCATGCAGGTACTTCTTAAAGGTTGATCTCTTTGGTCAAGAGAGGGCTCTCTTCCTTGGTTTTGCTGAGCCTATCACAGGTAGTGTCCTTCACTATGTGATAGTTTTAATGCTCACAACTCCTCACTGCAGCTTCCTCCTGCTTTACAGCGCCTTGCCTAGTTACTCAGTATTTTTTTGTTACTGTTAATGGAGCAAGGCTAATTTTATATCACTTGAGGTTTCATCTCAATATCACACCTTGTCAAATTACCTTGTTTCTTCTATCTTTTTTTTTTTTTTTCCTTTTGGCTAGCGTGTTCTTCTGCTTTGCATTCCTGGTGCATTGGCTCATGCTCCAGAATCACTGCACCGTGACGGTGCTCCTTTGCATTCCTGACTTATTAAAGGGAAGGTGGTGGATTCCCTAATGCCTCACCTGGCGTCTCCTCCAGGATGTTTTTCAGCTTCCCTCTTCGTACTTCTCAGTGCCACAGCCCTGTTATAATGTTTTTTCCCACCTTCATCTCGTGCTGTTTTCCAGGCTGAGTCAGGCACATTAAAAAAAGCACAGGAGATTTTCTTAGCTGGCAACCACTGCAGGGCAGGGCTGGCTTTTGAGGAGAAGGTGGATGCTACCAGAATATGCACAGATGATGACAACAGAAGCACACATTTTTGACAGGCATTGTCATGTGAAAGTGAAATGCTCATTAAATTGTTACATAATGAAAGACTCCAAAGTTGTTATGTTGCCAAAGTTAAAATGGAGCTTTATTGGGTTTCTGGGCTTTTTCTTTCTTTCTTTGACTCTGTAGTTGTGTACTGATTAAGAGGGTTTAGACACACAGTCTTAAAGATATTACTGGGTATTAACATGAAAGACAAGTTATTGTTGTGATCAAATAATTAAAGTTCACCTGGGCTTTCAATAAGTTAGGCAGGTACATGCGGAGTTTCAGTCAAGTACAGAAAGAAATAAAGATTTCTTTGAAGTTTGGGGCAGTGCCTGCATCCAGACTAGAATAAAAATAGTATAAATGTGAACAGCTCACTTTGGTTAACAGGGAGGATCACACCTACGACATTTGTAGCTAAAAAGAAATGAAGAATTATGGCTTTGGATCAAAGAACCAATTTCTGCAGGAGAGATGCCACAACAAAGCCACATTTCTTACGGTTCAGGCACAGATGAACACACTCAGTGCTGACCAGCAAGGGTCAGGATTCATTGATCCTGGAGAAGCCTATGGTAAAGGGAGCATTTAATGCTCTGTGATGCTTGCCTGGTGTGGGGCATAGCTGTCCAAGAGTTCCTAAACTTTATTCAGTTTCATTACAAAATTATTTATGGACCTTTTTCTTTGCCTCAAAAACCATCTGGGGAGAGCTGTTTCTCTAGTTCACAAGAAACCACAGTTTTTAATAAACATACTCAGGAACTGGGTTTCATCTCAGCCAGTGCCAGGTGTTGGTGGGGCTGGTCCCCCTCAGCTCCCCTTGTAGTCAGCAGGAAGAAACTGTCACTTTTTGGGGATATTTCATGCGACGACATACACATGAAAGCATTGATTAGATCTTCAGTGACTTTGAAAAATTAATCTCCCAGTTTTCTAACTAGTTTCTTTAATGTGGGCGCAGTGTGCCGTAAGAAGACTGAGAAAGTCACCCGCAGGACTGGAGGAAGTTTATCTGCTCCTGGTGCTTCTTGTGGTCTGTCATGCTGCCGGTCACAGCTTTGACAGCTGAGCTTGTTGTGCAAAAGCTGTAATCAAACATGACTGTAGCTCATCTTTTCCGCTCGTCTGAGTCACTGGACGGTATATTCCCATTGCTGTGATAACAGGCGGTTGTGCTGGGATCATGGGAGCATCAGGGCATCAACAGCCAGGCGCTCTCCAGAGCTACGTGAGCTAAAAATGAAGTTCTCTGTGGATGATGAACTGCATCCACCCAAGGGGGTGATCTGAACTTTACTAGGAGCTCCTGTTACTCCTCAGAGGAGCCAGTGCCCTGTGTCCAGCCGCACAAACAGCCGACCCCGGCTGCTGGGCATTATAGGGCAGATGAGAAGCACTGCCAGCTCTAACCAGGGACTGAAGTTAGATAAGGACACGGAGGGGTCAGTGCAGCTCTCACGGCATGAAGCCAATGCCATGTATGTGCAGAAAGAGGCCAAGTGATGGGATGGCCCCATTTCTGGGGACCACCAGGACATCTCCAGGGACTGGGAGACCTCTGGAAAGCCATAACAGTATGTTATTGGGTGCACTTCTGCCTTGCAAAACCCCTGAGGCAGGGGATGCCACTGCTGCCTGCCTCTCCAAATACCATACAGTCTTACCATGCCAGGCAGGGTTATACAAAAGGTAATTACTCTTACTATGGGGAGCTGACATTCACCTACTCATCCTCAGCGATGAGTACACTGATGCTAGTCACTGGGAGTCTTGCACACAGGACAGCTTTTGCATAGGAGCTAATAGGGTATGTCGTGGGTACCTCATACCTTCAAGGCACGTTTAGTAGCTATATAAAAGCTCTCCTTCTGTTAGGGCTCACTGGTCACATCACAAAGCTGTTCTCACCAGGGAGCTGGGTAAGTCTGGTTTGTGCTGAGCCTCTGTAGCTGCTGAAATGCAGATTTATTTCTGGGTGTTTTTTTTAAACATATTAAAAACACTCTATGGGAAATATTTTTAAAACTTTTTAAACTTTTTAAAATCGCTGTGTTGGAGTGGGAGTGAGCTCTCTTACAGTGTCTCCAGCTGGGCATCCGAGTCCAAGAGACACTCCTGAAATATGTTAGGAAAGGTTGTTAGCGGTAATTGGGGTGCTGCTATTGTTGTTTGTTTTTGAGGGTGCCTGACAACAGTCAGAGCAGCTTTGGTATATCAGGGAACAGAATGCTAGAAGAGCTGTAAGCAGGTTTGTGTTCAGTTGTGGTATCGCTACCCTTTAATTGGCCCCGGTTCCCTAATGAGCATGAACTTTGTGATGCTGGGACTGAGCTGTGAACCTCTGCCTGCCTGCGGTGTGATGGGATCACCAAGCAGCGGTGCCTTGGGTGCTCTTTGCCTCTACTGCTGTTGCAGATGTGGCCAGAGGTTCAGAGCTTATTTCTGGGTTGGGTTTTTTCTTGCTGCACCAGCAAGAGGTCAGAGGCAGTCACCAACCAAAAGCAGGAGGGGAAAACTGGTTTTAATGATTGAAACGCAGGTCTGAGATCAGCCGTTGCTCTGCTGACCTCCTAGATCAGTTCTCCCTTTGGAAGACCAGGTGATGGGGAGGGAGTTACAGTCTGGGGAGAGTTGACTCTGGGGAGTGCTATGTGTCTCCGAGTTTCCTCACTGTTTGACTGACTTAGTGCCATGTTTCAGTGTCTAAAATGATGGGTTGGGTCCTCAGCTGCTGATGGCATGGTTTTAAGACCGTGGCATAGGCGGGACCTGTCTCCAGCACTCCGTGAATTGAGCCGGTCCTGCTGCACGGGCAGCAGCGGGACTGCAAGAAACTCAGCTGGGTGCCTGTCTAAAGGCTCTGCTTTCTCGCATGTCGTTCCAGTCCTGCTGCAGCCTCACTGAGATGTCGTGCTACCTACAGCAGTGCTTCCCTCCAGGCTACCAGCAACCCATCCCCATCAAGTGCCCACCGATGTACACTGCCAGACACCCACCGGTGACTACCTGGCACTCGACAGTGTGCACCCCGCAGTACGTGACCCCCTGCATTCCCCGGCAGCGAATCATGTCCTCCAGCTTCTCCCAGCAGCAGTGTGTGACCAAGTGCATGCCGTGGCAGCAATACGCAACCAAGCGCGTGCCGCAGCAGCAGTGTGTGACCCAGCACATCCTACAGCAGCCATGCGTAACTCGGTGCGTGACCAAGTGCGTGCCGCAGCAGCAGTGTGCGACCGAGGGTGTGTCGCAGCAGCCGTGTGTGACCAAGTGCGTGCCGCAGCAGCAGTGTGAGACCAAGGGTGTGCAGCAACAGTGCGCAACCAAGTGTGCGACTGCTTATGCCCCCCAGCAGCAGTGTGCGACCAGGTGCGTGACCACGTGTGTGCCGCAGCAGCCGCGCCTGACCAAGGGCATCCCACAGCAGCAGTGCGCGACCAAGTGCATCCCGCAGCAGTGCGTGACCACGTACACGCCGCAGCAGCAGTGCGCGACCAGGTGTGTAACCACGTGTGTCCCGCAGCAGCGTGCAACCAAGTGCGTCTCGCACAAGTTTGTGACCTCTTCTGCCCTGCAGCAGTGTGCCACCACGTACGTCCCGCAGCAATGTGCGACCAGGTGCGTGACAAAATGTGTCCCGCAGCAGTGTGCCACCAAGGATACTACCATTTGTGTCCCGCAGCAGTGCGAGACAACTTGTGCCCCACAGCAGCCGTGTGCCACCAAGTGTGTCCCACAGCAGTGTAAGACAACTTGTGTCCCACAGCAGCAGTGTGTGACCAAGTGTGTCCCACAGCCGTGTGCCACCAAGTGTGTCCCACAGCAGTGTAAGACAACTTGTGTCCCACAGCAGCAGTGTGTGACCAAGTGTGTCCCACAGCAGCCGTGTGTGACCAAGTGTGTCCCACAGCCGTGTGCCACCAAGTGTGTCCCACAGCAGCAGTGTGTGACCAAGTGTGTCCCACAGCAGCAGTGTGTGACCAAGTGTGTCCCACAGCAGCAGTGTGCCACCAAGTGTGTCCCACAGCAGCAGTGTGTGACCAAGTGTGTCCCACAGCAGCAGTGTGCCACCAAGTGTGTCCCACAGCAGCAGTGTGTGACCAAGTGTGTCCCACAGCAGCAGTGTGCCACCAAGTGTGTCCCACAGCAGCAGTGTGTGACCAAGTGTGTCCCACAGCAGCAGTGTGCCACCAAGTGTGTCCCGCAGCCGTGTCAGTCAGGTGGAGTAAAAATTTCGAGTCACTCTAAAAAGTACTGCTCTGCGTCCAAATGGCCCTGGTAAAAAGGACCATGGGAAAGGAGGGTCCACAGAAAAAATGTGAGGTACACCCTTGGTGCAGGGGTTATTTATCTCCTCGTACCACCTGCCGACTTATTCCTGTTGCTCAAGTCTGCTTGATCTCTGTTTTCCAGCACTTCCCCTGTAGCTCAGCTCTCTTTTGGGCCAGGGTGTGATACTATTTCCATGGCTGCACTCCGGGTGTTGTGGCTTTTACCTTAATCTGCTACAAGGCATAGTTTAGCGGGATGCTCTTAAATTCTCACCTAATTGAAATGAATAGTGACTTTTTAAAAAAATTAGGAAAAAAAAAGAAATAAGGACTCCAGATCATGTCAGCATCAAGAGGACTGGCAGTGTGGCCGGTGTAGGGCTGGCCCATGCCCAGCTCCAGGTTTAGTCCTGGCCTTGGGAGACAATGTTCATGTTAACTTGGATTCCATGAGGCTGCGAGTTCTCCAAAATAGCTGTTTTCACTCACAGATTTGGAAGCCAAATGTAAATTTGCTAAGCAAACGGTATACAAATCTTACTCCAATGGCCTTCATTTCGGAAGGTGGCCAGAAATCCCTGCTGCTTTAAAACACTGAACTCTGCGTTGACTTCAGCAGAGTCCCCAAACAAGACAGGATTTCTGACTCGGTGAAGCTGGTCCTTGCTGAAATTTTATACGTGAACGTTTTTATTCACTTGGTTGCTTTAATTAATATTGAAAACATAACTTGAAACAAAAGAAAGTCTTTGAAATAACACTGAAAGTTGTAGCACGACTATTTTATAAATGTTGGAGCTATAGAAGTGATTAACTATATTCTTTATGCTGCCTGAAGATGTGTACTCTACACTGTATTGAAAACAAACCATATATATCTGTATGTATACTTATATTATACATATATATATGCTTAAATAAATATACTTGTCTGACCTCAGATTAAATATCTTGTCTTTTTGCCCTCTGGTGACTCTCCTTTATTAAATATACTGAACGCCTGTCTGAAAAATACAAAAATCCTGTAACATACCCTATCATTAGGAAAATGAGCAGTAGCTCACACTAAGTAGATCATGCGTATTTGGAGGGCAATAACAAGTGTCGCAAGACGAAGAAGAGGGTGTCGCTGGGGCCAGGACGCTGCCTTGCCTCCCGCCCTGCTCCACCCTCTCTTGGTGACCTTGGGGTGCCACCACGGGCTGCCCTTGGAAGGCAAGGAGGTGTCTAAGACCATCTAGCAACATCAAGGAGGCATCTGGCTGCTTCCCCAGGGTGCTCAGTGGGTCATGGGGGAGCAGGCCCTTTCCATACCTTCTCCTCAATGTCCAGTGACGATGCTTTGGCCCGTAGAGGCAGCCGTGACCATGGCCCTCCTTCCACCTTGCAAAGCCAGGGATGCTCTCAGAATCCAAAGTTTTCTGTCCCCTTTAAAACCAAGAAATGAGCAACGGTGTGCCCTTCTGAGGAGCTGTCACCTCATTGTGGCTTTCCCATAGCAGCCAGAGCCCAGGGGATCGTTAGGAAGATCTCCCTGGGCGGCAGGTGGCCGGGTGGCGCAGGACCTCATCTCACAAGGGTGGAGTGGCCGCCGGAGCACGGGGCTTGCGTTGGAGGTGTTTGCGATGGAGTCTGGTTCTGACCCTGGCTCTGACTCAGGCTGCGCCGCCAAGTGACCACAGTGCAATGTGCCCGGTTTCCCCTGTGCTTAATTGGGAGTAATAATAGCCCCCACAACAATGTCCCATGCAGCACTGTGCGTCTCTCTGAGATGAAAGGACTTTACAGATGCTAATTAAGAACATTTGGATGACAGGGCACGATGTTATCATCAGGTTAATATTTTGCTACCTGCACTGGAAACACTAAACTGAATATTAGCATTACTTGAAGGCTACTTGATCTGGAGCTTGCCCAGGAACTGGAGTTATGGAGCTTATAAAAATTGTATTAATCTGCTTACCTGGTCTCTGATGCCAGCTTGATTCCTAAAGTCTTGGGTCAGATCATTTAACATCAAAAAGGGCATTGTAGTTCAGGGGATTGAAATGCAATGAAAGTTAGAGAAACCCAGGCTGGGTCCAGTGCTTTTGCCTGCAGTTGTGGAAAATAAGATAAGCCTAGAGAAAACATTCTTCCCCTTGGTTTTTGTACCTCTTGAAATGTTGGCATCATCTGGGAAAACATGCATTTTGTAATTTTTTTTCTATGATGGGAGATGTTTCTGTTGGAAAATCAGAAATGTAAATAACAAACCTACCTTCAGGCTTCTGGGTTTTCCGGTGAAAACAGAAATAGAAAATTTACTCAGTGGTTCATAAGGAGATCAATATTCTGCTTCAAATTGTAGAATCATAGAATCATTTAGGTTGGAACAGGCCCTTAAGATCATTGAGTCCAACTGTAAATGTAACACCGCCAAGTTCACCAGTAAACCATGTCCCTAAGCACCACGTCCACACGCCCTTTAAATATCTCCAGGGACGGCAGCCCAGCAGCATCCCCGATGCTTCATGTTGGTGAGAAATCTTCCACCTACACCATTAAAAGTTAATTTATTTCAACTCTTTTTATTTCAGTGTGTGGGACGTAGCCTAAATTCTCAGCATGCTGGAACCCAATTCGTAGCTGTCAGATTCGCATTAAAGGGGAAAAAAAAATGCCAGGGCCTTTGTTTATGCAGATATGACTACGTAAAAATGCATTCCCTGTTGGCACTTAGGCTCATGCCACTGTTAATTTTCCCTTGGGTTTATTCATGGCATAAACAGGGAACAAAGGGTGCAGAGACCATGCAGCAGAGCAGGAAATGGGATTTCTGTTTTCAGGACACGAGCCCGGTTTGATTCAGCTGCTTTCCCTGGGCCACCCCAGTGCTCCTGCTCGTCCCTTCTCCCTTTTGTTGTGCCGGAAAAGCGTCACCTCTTTTAGCAGGTTATTCACCTTGTGGCAAGTCCTTTCTAGTAGCCGTCTTGCCCTTAGCCCAAAGCTTCCTCAGTCCCAATCATCTGCCTCTTCCCTGGGTTCCCTGCGTAAGTGAAGGAGGTCTGCATGCCACAGTAATTATGGTCTGCAAAAAGTCGCCGAGAGTCCTTCCTGGACGGTGGTTTCAAAGGCACCGAAGGGACTTATGCATGCAGCTCCCATGGAAATGAGGAGTCCCTTGGGCAGTCCCTTCAGTGGTCTCAACTGCAATCTTTTTCTGGGTGGAAAGGTGCATTTTAGCTGGCCTGGATTTGCAATGGGCAGGCAGGGATGCTGTAGCATCATGCGTGGGGGTTTGTAGTCGAAGGTCATGAGCAGCCCCTGCACAGGGCGTCCTTGGCCTGCCAGGGCTAGTTTGTCAAGTGGGATCAGGAGGTTCCCTCTCATGAAGCTCACAGTTAAGCCAGATGTCCTGA
Source organism: Phalacrocorax aristotelis (assembly GCF_949628215.1). NCBI lineage: Eukaryota > Metazoa > Chordata > Aves > Suliformes > Phalacrocoracidae > Phalacrocorax > Phalacrocorax aristotelis. Next base: position 2,048,663 of record NC_134300.1, read on the forward strand.
CAGTGCTGGCGGGTGATGGCAGCCCTGCAGAGCGAGGACAGCCATTCCCGCCGGTGCAAAGCTGCACGTGGCTCGGCCAGGACTGGCAGGCAATTAGAGCATCACCCAGCCAAACCGCCTCACTCCCCTAGGGCACTTATTCACTGTATAAAAGCTCTGCCATCGTGGGGCTCTCCTAGGCACTTCTCTCCGGTTGTTCTCACTGATGAAGTGGGTAAGTCTGGCTTTTAATGGAGCTCCTGAAATGCTATTTTATTCCTGGGTGGCCGGAGCAGGCAGAGGTCCTGCCTGTGTACTCGTGGAGGAGCATCCTCTGGAGGATGCTGCCTTCAGCACCGGCACGCGCGGCTCTAAGAGCTGGAGCATCTCCTCCATGCTAAATTGAAGAATATTGGGAAAGCACTTCCAGATGGACTGTGAAGCCAGGAGTGGGGTTTGTGGGCTTTTCTACGCTTTCTGTTAGGGCTAGTCCGAAGGAGGCAATAGACTACATAAAGGGCTCGATGCTGGCAGGAGTCGATATGAGCTTGCACGCAAAAAGGCAACTCCTCTGAAGGAAGTGGCAAGGAGGAATTTGCTGCTGTTTTATGGAATTTAAACAAACCAACTTTTCAGACAATAGTAAGAAGCTAATCAACTTCACTGCCAGTGTGGAAGTCAGCAGAGAGACTCTCTAGCTAAGTCTGAACATGTTAAAATTTCTATCTAGGCTAACAATGATAAAAATAAGTCTGAGATGCAAACAACAACCTAGAAGCAAATAATCCCTTCCCCAGCTTTAGAAGCTTTTTAGCTCGGTGAGCATCACCAGATACTTTAGCATTGTACATGTAGTAGTAGCAGTTGCTATAATTGCTTTTATTAGTGGCTGATTATTATAATTGTAGTGATAATAAGTTTTCCTGATAATAATAACACACAGCATTGTTATTGCTAATAGTCACCCAGTGATAGGCTTTTGGAAGATAAAACACCTTACTGTAATTATAGACAGAACTAGAGGTGTTCAGAAAATGCAGTTTCTTTACAGTCGTTAAATTATATGCCTTAATCTCCAAACGATGTTGAAATGAAAAAAACATTTTCAATCAGAGTACCTTTCATATGTCAGCAGTTCCAGTACCTGTTCTGCTCAAAATAATCCTGTTAAAAAGTCAGAACGCTCCCTGAAAGCGGTGTTTTCCAGAGTGGGGAGTGAAGTGAGATGGTTCCTCCTATGACTCCCAGGGCCAAGGCAAAGCAAGTCATTTCCCAGTGGCTTCAGGAGGGAAGCGTGGACCTCCAGATGGTGCCACCTGGGCCCTTCCCCAGGGATGTGGTCTTGGCTAGGCTCCCCTTTGTGCTGCTCACAGAGGGGCTGCCAGGATGAGGTTTCACTGTCAGAGCTGTTATGCTCTTTTGACAGCAGGTCTTCAGGTTACCATAACAAAACCAGGACGCTGTGTCTTGGTATGACTGTTGTGCAGGACTGGAGGCTGCTTTAAATCAGTGTAATTCTCTCAACTCAGTGAAACTTGACCAGTTAACATCAGCTGAGATTTCACCTTGATAGCTTTTCCTTTCCTGCTATGGTTTCACCAAATACTTAGAATCCTGTTGTATTTCCTCTTCTCTTTTCTTGAAGATGCCTACACAATAGTATGAAGCTGGGACTGCAAGGCTTGCAGAGGCAGCGAAGCTGATGCTACGGTAGCAAGCTCAGAGCCTGTAATTTCACGCTGCCGGTCCAGGGGACCATGAATCGGCAGGCAGGCAGGCAGGTTGTACGTGCTGAACTCCGTGCTGCCACAAACCTATCCTTACCCTCAGCTGGCTAATTTAACCTCAGCTTGGGCTTGCCCGCATGAACTGTAGCCGCGCCTGAGTATTACAGCATAGACACACCTTTAATTTTGGCTTGCCTTTCATCTCTGGTGCTTGGGAGTTGCAGGACATAAACTTGAAAGGACTTCCCAGTGGGGACACAGGAGGTATCCAGGAAGTAAGACAGAGGGTCATAATGTCACCTCCTTGGTGAAATGCTTCAGTGGACACTTAGCTGATCGCTGAAGGACAGCATGAAAGCTCCCCAGTTTGCCTGGCTCCAATCCCTGATTGTTTCTGGGCTCTTAAGAGAAGGGTGTGGGGCCACAAGCTGAGAACAGACTCTCCTCTCCTCACCTGGGTAATCACAGACTGGTCTTGAGTCACTGAGAGCCTCTGACCTTCAGGAGAGCTAGAGTGTGGGCTTGCCATGCTGAGATGCCTGTGGGGAAACTGCAAGTCCTGCATTACATAAAATAGCTGATGCTTATATGAACTGTCTGTCTTTTTCCTGCTTCTTTCAGGCATAAGCACCTTGCATGACCATGCACTATTATGGGGAGCGGTATAAACACCTGTACCTGCCCGGATCGGGCTATGTGACTGAAAGCATCCAGCAGTGCACACCCCAGTCCGATGTGTGCAGTAACACGTGCCACCCAGTGAGCGTGATCAAGAGCCCGATGCCGAGATGGCAAAGCTACACGCAACCTTTCACTTACGTGTATCCACAACCAAGCGTGACCCAGACAGCTATGCTGCCTTGTCAGCCCTATATACAGAAGTGTGTCCTCTTGTACCCTGAGCCTTGTGAGACCACTTGCCTTCTGCCCTGCAGGAAGCCCAGCCTGAAGCTGAGCACAACGCAGAGCTTCCAGCCCTGTGACACCAGCTACCCTGAGAAAAAGCGTACGGCCAAGAGCCTCCCACCATGCGCACCCAGATGCCCAGAGCCAGGCAAACTCAAGTTCCCACCATGTGGGATCAAGTACTCGTCCTCGTGCAAGGATGAGTGCAGATCGCAGAAGATATCCAAGTGCTCATCGCAGCGGTACGGTGCGGAGCTCCGGTCCCTGCAGGGGATGACTAGCAGCTATTCCCCGCCGCTGCAGGGAGTCACCGAGTGCCCCCCGCAGCAGTGCATAAAGCAGTCTTTCCTGCAGGAGTGCACGAGCGGGTTCCCCCAGCAGAAGTGCATGAAGGGCTACCCGACGCAGGAGTGCATCACCACCTACTCCTCGCAGAAGTGTACAAACAAGTGCCTGCCGCAGCCACATGTTCCCAAGTGCCCCCCCGGGCAGGGAATAAAGGAATGCTCCTCGCAGCAACGCGTAACCAAATGCTCGCTGCTGCAGGAGGGAGCCAAGCACAAGAGCTCCTCGACACAACACCTCAGCAAGTCCAAGTGCCTCTACCCACGGGCCACCCAGCACTCGACGCAGCATCACACAGTGGGAGTGAAACGTTCGAGCCACTCCAAGAAGAGTCGCTGTGCTTCAAAATGGCTGTGGTGAAGGAGATGAAGTAGTGGTGAGAACAGCAAGCTATGTAGCTGAGGGCTGAGGTTATTTTTCTCCTGCTGTTCCCTTTCCTAACCCCTAGAGAAGCTTTGGCTTTATTCTACCCCTTATTGTATCCATGTTAAAGTCATAGAGCAAACTGCCTTTCTTTTTTGACCGCACTTCAGTTATTCCTGCAACAGCAAAGATGTTAGTGAGAAGTTAAGTAGCTCTGAGCAGGTGCTCAGGCTTTGAACTTCAAACCCATAGAACCTTGTTACCGTGTCTGCACCCCAAGAGGTTTTTACTGTTACCGGATCAATTACATCCACCAGTTGTACCAGTCATATTAAACTCATGTTGCAGCTGGATTCCTGCTCTCTGTCTGATTTATTTTCCATTTTAAAAAACTGTTTCTAATATCTACTCTTGGAAAAAACTATTCCCCATTGTTACACCACTCCTTTGTGTAAAATAACGGCAGAAATCACACTTTTAGAACTATTTACCATCTGTGGGAACAGATCTTGGTGTTGAAAAGTTACCCAGAGACGTAGTAAAAGAAGAGGCGTAGGGTGGTATTTAGAAGAAGGCTTGACTAAGGTAATGAGACTCATTAGCAGCCCTCAGACAGCAGTTTATTGCCTATCCAGGCTTAGCTCGGTTGCGCCAGCATCGCAGGGGAGCACGCCCCGCCACACGGGAGAGCTTTCAGTCCTGCACCCTGCGACCGGGGCAAGCTTCCCCCAGGTGTCCCCTGCCCTGCAGTTTTGTCCCTGGACAAACCACTGCTGAGCAGATCATGAAATGGGTTGTGGGGGATAGTCCCTGGCATAGCAGGAGAGAGGACACTGCAGAAGGTCTCTTCTCATGCTGTGACCCTGAGCTGGCCCTGTCTACATCAGGTGGGTGATCAGCATCAACAGTCTGTGGTTATAAAATTGCAATCAGAAGGAAAACTGACCTTCAGTTCCAGCTGTTCCTTGACTATAACATTTTTGTAAACAGCAGGAAATAGCTGTCGTGCTTGGTCAATATTTTGATTTCCTAGTATCTATATGTAAGGGGCAAAGCCCCAAAGCACATATCTTTGCACACCAGCCCTACGCCACAGTCTCTCCCAAGGAGGTGCTCCTGGGGCAGCACCAGGGAAGCAGCAGCTCTCTGCCACCATCTAAAGGTGCAGTGGGAGACCTGGTGGCTCCTCTCATCACTGCTTTGCTGCCTTGCTCTTCTCAGCCAGTTCCCTGGGCAAGGCCCAGCAGGAAAACCACCTCCTGTCTCCTTGGCTTCCTCTGCAGTGGCCCAAACAGACCAAGCAGGGTTTCTATAGACTCCTTTTTGTGATAAAGTGACAGATTTGCCTGTAAAAAGAAAGGCTGATTCTACCAGCAGTCTTCCAGGATTAGGAGGAGTCTTGCTCCCCATGGGGAGAGAGAATAAAATATAACCTCTGGTAAATCACTAACCCTGGGGAATTAAATGAAAAAGAGAGGAAAGGCCTGAGAAAGTAGCTCTCTCCTGACTAACTCACATAGGATCAATCTCTTTCTTATACCAGGTCTGCTAAAAACCTGGCTCCTCTCTAACCTCACCCCAGGCACCAGCACACTCAGGACAGGCAGGGAGGCCCGGACGTCTGCAGCCATTAGAGCAATATGGAGGTTCACAATTAAGGCATGAGGGTGGCACAGCCCAGACCCAGGGGAATCTCTCCCACCTGCATTTTTATTCCGCTTGCACGGTTTCAAAGGCTGTGCTGATCTCCGCCACTCTTGGTCCCAAAAGGATCCAGGCTCCCCTTCAATTAGCATAGGCATTGACAGCAGAGAACAGAGTCCTTTTAAGAATCTGAGCTTCTATTGCTGTGGTCTTTCTCCTGATAAAGGGGTTAAGCTGACATAATAATATAAAAACCTGATATCTCAAAGCAACCCCTAAATGGTGCCTGAACTTTTACCTCTCTGCATCAGGATGGGTTTTACGCTGTCTTGTTCCCTCTCTCCTGCTACCTGCTCTAGCAGCAGACCCTGCTCTCCCTCATCAAATGGATTAGTAGGTGGGATCTGTTCCTGGAGAGATCATGAGCATTGCAAAAAAAAAAAAAACCGACCTGGTGGCCCAAAAGATGACGTGGGGCAGTGCTGCATCCTTGTGGCGGTGAAAGCCAACCGCAGGCTGGGCTGCCCGAGCCACAGCATAGCCAGCAGCAGGAGAAGAGTGTCGAGTCCCCTCCGGCTGGCATTCAGGAGGCCACATCCAGACCTCCATGTCCAGATTGGGGTGCTCAGCACAATAGCCATGGAGAGCCAGGCGTGAGTCCGATGGAGGCTGCAGGGTGGTCAGGGCACTGGGTGCAAGAAGAGAGCGGCTGGGAGACCTGGGTACATTTGGCCTGGAGAAAAAACACTGAAGGAACAGTTTATTACTACCTTCACCCACCAAATGAATGTTTAGAGCAAAGACAGGCTCCACTCCAAGGTGGACAGTGACAGGGTGGGCTACAAAGAGGGTACAGCCTTTCCACCCAACCGGTTCTAGTGCAGGGTCCCCCAGCTGGACAAACTCCACATTGCCCATGTTATTAAGAGGCATAAGAAGTTTAGGCTTGTGTTTCTACTCCCATTTCTAATGGTGTTTTTGTGCCGAAGACATCATACCTTCTAGAAATTAAATTGTGACCTTGCTGTCTTCTCTTCCTGCAAGGAAGACTGGGAGGTGTAAATGAGTCTCCACTTTGGGGTATTTGGATGCTTTTCAGGCAAAGTGGCATAGAAACAGGAATTTCCATTTTTCCAGACACTTTTCTCATTTTTAAGGAAGAAGGGTGTGATCAGAAATTGGTTCAGAGGTCACCAAGAAATCCACAAGCTACCCGAAACTGTCGAAGAATGAGAAATATGATTTTTAACGTAAACGGTCAGCAGTCTCTAGCAACAGAGCTCAATGGGGGTAGCCTCCGTCGTGAGCTATGGATTTGGGGACTGGCTTTTTGGATAACTTTGTGTGACATTTTCATTGTCTTTTGTGAGAGGATGGGGAAATTAATCCCAACAATTAGAGACCGGTGAGGTGAGGTTTCCACACAACGGGGAATGTCAAAACATTTTGAAAATATTCATTAGTGGTTTATGCATGGAAAGTGTTTTATCGTTATAATAGTAATAGTATGTTATCTGAGCAAACACCTCGGGGCTAATAGCTACTTTAGAATATGTATTTTTGGTGGAAGTGTCTTAGTTGTTCTCATAAACAGGATGTTGGGTTTGAGCCTTGACAACTCAAGGTATTTTGCATTTTCATTAAACAATGCATTTCTATTTGCATTCAAAAGCAATCATTTTGAAATGGGTTAAAAGGCAGCTTCAGCTAAGCCTGTGAGAGTTGAACACGTGGCTTTTAATCCTGAGAATCCACCTGAATCCTTGGGAAATCAGTGACACTCCAGAAAATTCAGCAATTCTTGTACATCAGTAGCCTTGGGATTAAAATTTTTTCCCCATACTTAAACCTCCCTTGATGCACTTTTAGCTTGTGACTTATTCTCTTGCTCTCAGTAGGTGTAAGTGGCAACTAAATTATTTCACCTTGGTACCTACCTTTTACCTGCAGAAATTATTACCTTATTTCCTTCCAGTCTTCTCTTCTGTAAGTGGGCATCCTCCAGAGGTTATGTTTCTTCGCCTTCTGATCACGCGTGGTGATTGGAGCCAGACGCTCGGCAGCTGGTCAGTACCTAGAGTAGGAGTGAGGATCCCCAGGCAGGACGACGTCCTCCAGGTGAAGCTGTGCCAACAGTCAGTGAAACAAAGGACAGGAAGCAAATAACCAAATCAGTTTCATTGTGAACAAAAAATGGGGTACGTGCAGAACTCGGTTCCCCACTCCTCCAAGCCACTTACAGGGACAAACCCCATGGTGTCTCCAGCTAAATGCCACAGTGGATTTAGGGGAATGAATCAAAATCCCACACCTAGCAGCAGATATAGCCAATACGTCTGCAAATTGTCGGTGGCTGTCTACAAACCACTGCTCGTGTGGTCAATGTTTAAGTCAAAGCTGAAGAAACCGGAGTGAGTTGCGTCCCCACATTAATACAGACAGAAGTGGTAGAATCACATCAGCAATTAATTTAGACCATAAAAATATAATACGAAGGGAACCCCACAGCATGTAACAGTATGTACCATAGAAAATTGAATAATGCCAGTAAACAATGTTAAAATAATTATAGTAATTATAAGTGTTACATATGCAGGAAAAAATGTTTGGAAAGTAATTAAGACCTCATGCACATAGGTTGTCTCACCTTCCTGTAATTTCAAGAAAGCGTATAAAACTCAAAGGATTCAGGGCTCCTCTGGCCATTTCTCTTGATTTCTTCCTGGACAGCTGGTAAGTCCCATTCACCTCAATCTAATTACATTGAGTAAAACATTGCTTTAACATGATCTGGGATTTAACAGCAAGCCACTCTGTGGTTTCTAAAAATATTAATGAGATTCTTTCTCGAAAAGTCTGCAAGAAATTATTTAGTTGTATACCTGGACCATGTGCTGCCTTAAAAATATATCTAAGGGGACTGGCATGCTTATTAGAAAAAAAGTAGTGCAAATTTGTTATCTATTAACTGTATATAGCTGCATGGCACTCAACAGAAAAGGCTTTTTAAGCTCTATTCAGGTAGAGTTTAGATAACGTAATCATAGAGTCGTAGACAGGTCTGGGTTGGAAGGGGCCTTTAGAGGCCATCTAGTCCAACCCCCCTGCAATGAGCAGGGACATCTGCAACTAGATCAGGTTGCTCAGTAACATTAGTGTTAGTATTTTTTCATTAAAAAATCAGAGATGATCTGAGACGTTCAGATCTGTTTTCCAATAGTTTTTATTCATAAATTGTTTTCATATGCAATGACTTCAGGGTTTTTCTGGGGACAGCATTGTATGCTGAGCATTGATAGACATTAAAAGCTAGACAAGATAAGCAATGGGATCCCCCTTAACCTTTCCATCATAATCAGTGGACAGAAACAGTCATTTCACATGACTTATTTAAACACCTACCTCTGAATGAGCTTGCCTGCACTCTGCAAGTGCCTGTTTCTCTGCAGGGACAGAAATAAAGTGGCTACTTTATAAGTAATCATCTACGTCACACAGTTTTTAACTTTGACAGATAAATCCCACAATACATTTTTGTAATTAGTTCCAGTTGAATGACCTAGAAGATGGATTCAAGGTCTAGGTAAAAAGGTAGGCACCGAAAATCTCTATGAAGTTCTCAGCTCTGCCACGAATGGTCTCTGCAAACCCTCTGGAGGTACCTGGAGGCAAGATTTTCCGAGGACCTCAGGGGCTCCCTTACAGAATGGCACCGAAATGGGGTCCTTCCACCTCCCACAGTGCAGCCCCCGGCTTGAAGAGCTGGAATAATGTTTTTTCCTCCCAGTCCTGCCTGACACAGACTCGTTAGTCTGTGTGAAACTCTCAGGAAGATAACACAGTGCCCCGTGCAATCTCAGCAGAGGCACAGGAATCCTACTATGCATAATTACTCTAACGAGGGCTGGGCATGCTATCACTGAGATAAACAAACAATTCCAGGCAAGGGCATTCTCCAGTACAGGGATAGAAAATACCCATTCCTGTATGACCAGTGGCCTTATGGCACCAGCAGTGTTGGAGTCACTGGCCACAACTGCAGTACCTCTCCAGCTGTCCTTGGTGGCTGCCCAGACAGGACTTGTAATTGGGAGAGTGAAAAGAGACACTGCACAGGGGCAGAGGTGGAAATGGCCTATGGGCAATGGATGGCAGCGATAAAATTGATGGAGGCTGGTTAAACCTGGGGGTCTAAGGGTCCTTTTTGGGATGGTGGAGGCAGGGTGAGAAGGACTCAAGGTGATGGAGATGGGGTGAGTGGAGCAAGGGGACAAGCCTGTACTGAACTGTGAGCTTTGTTTCCTGAAATCACAGGCTTTTGTTCTTTCTGCTACAGCATCTATGTTACCTGCAGAGCCCCCATAACTAAGATACCTGAGCTGCGCTCACCCACTCGCACCTTCCTCCCCATCACAGCGTACCCTAGCTGTGCCACACTCCTCACCCTCCCTGCAAGGAGACCAGGGGAGAAGAGCAGGTGTCCCCCCAAAAGTGCAAGGGTCTGCGGGGCAAAAGACAGGGCGTGGGTTGCAAATGCTTTGAGAAACACGCCTGTGGTCTCTGTTATGTGCTGCAGGGTTGCCACCATTTCTCCCAGATGTCCTTCGGCGGGGAGCGGGACGCAGGACGGTGTTTCTACTCATGCGATGTGCAGTGCCCACAACCTCTTGCTACCAGCTGCAATGACCCATGTGTTGTATCCTGCGGCGCCTCCAGAGTCATTATATACCCCCCTCCCGTCATCGTGACATTCCCAGGGCCGATCCTCAGCACGTGCCCACAGGAGACGGTAGTGGGAAGTTCTGCAGTCCTGGAGGGAGGTGCACCAGCCCCGCTGACATCTTTGAGGGCAGAAGTCCTGTGCTCAGAGCCACCTGCAGAGAGATATGTCCCAAAATGCGTGCCGCAGTGCCCAGCACGATGCTCTTACGTGTTTTCTTCCCGCTGGATGCATCCTTGCAGTAGACCAGGCTACAGATGCAACCAACCGTCTGAGAGCAAGAAGGAAAAGAGTGCTCCAGAGAAGGAGAAGCCAGAAACTGAAAATACAGATACAGCAAGTGAAGAGAAAGAGACCGCAGAAGCATAACACAGTGATACCAACCCCAATGCCCAAGTCCAAAGGCCTCGTAGGCTCCTACTGCCTCTCTTAAGCAGACTTACCTATGCCTTCTCAAATTATGCTTTACCTCAAGTTTGTAGGTTTCTTCCCTCAGGTACATTCTCAGTCAGGTGATTAGAGTAATAAAATGTCCCCATCCTAATTTGTGTTAACCTGATGTTGTGGTTATACCCCTTGCCAGCCAAAACCAGCACACCTGACCTTTGAAACAAAGAGTATCTTTGCTCTCTTTCTATTACTTTCCAGAAAAATGAAGGCAGCAGCCTTTTCAAGAACATGACAAATGTGGTCAGCTGAGACACAACAAACCCTTTCACTGCTGGACCTAACTAGACTGGTCTTAGCATTTAAGAGAATTAGTCACCAGGAAATTCACTTTTCCTTTTGATAAATACACACACGCACGCACGCACACACACACACGTATGTTATTTGTTTCTGGCTTTTGGTTTCACTGCAGGGAAGAAGTGTGAAGGAAAAGAAAACTGATCCTGTCCTTATATTTAATTTTATTTAAGAAAAAGGAAAAAAGTATTTGATGAAATATATTGCTTGGATATAGAAGTTAATCAGTATATGAGTGATGGACTCTGCATCTGGAACTATGCCTTTTGTGCTGTTATTTATTCTAGCAGCCTTGCTCTGTCCTTTCCCTTCCCATTAAAATTATTCTGCCCGATCATGGTGGTTTTCTTATTTTCTTTTTCTTCTACTCTTGATTTTTAGGTACCTACTGGTGAAATTTAGATAGCAAACTTCCAACCCAAATCTGTCAGTCCTCTCACCCATGAGGTGAGAAAATAATCATCTGGCTCTTCCTGCACTCCTCAGCTCTATTCACATGCCTTTGCACAAGACTTTCATTTTCACTTTCATCTCACAGCTTTCACTTGCTCCTCATCCTGTTAAGTACGGCTTGTGGTTTACAGGGTTCATGGCTTGATGTGTCAGCTGAAAAGCCATAAGTAGATGAAAAGGAATGACACCTTGAGAAATTTTCCTCATTATTTACTTAGGACCCTGAAACCCCCCCAGCTACTCCCTACCCCACCCTGCCAAATTCTAAGCTTCTGTTCCTCTAAAGATTTCCGCACATTTTAAGTGCAAGGATTGTTCCTTTGGTCCCAAGAAGATTACTACTGCAGTTATGTTTGGACACCTCTGCCAGTCTTTGCAATCTAAAAACCCTATTTAACAGAAGTGAAATAAAACTCTTAGGTAAACTTGTCCCTTACACTGAAATCTGAAAGCTGGCTAAGCTCTAATTCCCCATTGCTGGGCTGTCTTGAGAGCTGCTGTTTAACAATTTGTGCTCACCTGTGGAGGCAGATGCCCACGAACATCAGGGTGTGCACCTTATACTGCGAGAAGCCCATGCAGCCGCATCCAGATGCAGTTGTTTTCCCGGACACTTCTTCAAAGAGAAAAAAGATTGCAGAAAACTTTACGGGAATGTTAAAACATCATATGAAAACATGCTAAGTGGCCTGGATTCCTGCCAGCCTCCCTGCTTACCCTGCCCTGTCTCCCTGGGAAGCTGCCAGCCTCTGAGAAGTCAGTTTGCCTATCTGTCTGCTGCAGCCCCTGGGCTTTTACCTTCGCTGTGATCTGCCATCTGCTCAGCCAGCTCACCTGGACACCCGTCTGGGAGACGAGCTGCCCGTACACACTCCCTGCCCCCTGTAAATCTGCTCTTTCTAAAATAAGCCCCTCAAATATTTGGTGTATCTATATTTAAATTTTCCCCTTTACAAGTTGGGAACTCCTATAAATCTGCTTGTTTATCTTGCAGGCATTTGCATGTGCCCTATTTATTGATCCAATATGACGATGTAATTATTATATCTTGGAAGATTAGCCTGTGAACTGTGTCTCGGTGTCACGCCCTAGATAAGCTGGGAGGCAGGGCAGAGATATAAGCTCTGTTGACTGCCTGGCTCACGCAAAAAGTGTTGTGAAAAAATCTGGTAATGAGGTCATTGGCAGGGTGGAGCTCTCAGGAACCTCCAGTCCAAAAGATCCAGTCTTGACTTATGATCCACACCCCACCCAGTCCAACAGTTCAAGGAGTTTAACAATTATCTAGTTGCACAAGGGGATTCAGGAAGCGATTTTCACCTGCTGAAGATGACTCGTAAATTATTCCTTTTTTTTTTTTTTTTAAAATTACAGGCCTGAAAACCGCTAACTTGGTTCTTGAGAATGAAGCGGCTTGCAACAAGATAGTCTGTCCTCCAAGAGCCTTGCTGAGGCTTTTTAGGGAAGAGCCATTAGGCTTTCAACCTAGGAACTTAGAGCTCGATCCCTTTTAGAGACATTCGTGTGTAATATCCATACTGTGTACTGTGGTGCTCTGCTGTCTGAAATGCAGGCATGTCATTTGGGTCCATTCAGCGTGTATTGACACACTGCATTGTCAAAGAACCCTCAATATACTCATCCACCTAAGCCATATCTTGGACAATTTGATTAACCACCTAGCAAAAACCCCCAGTATTTCTGATAATAGTGCATCTTTCTGCCAATTTGGCCTTCACTCTTGGTCCTTCCTCCTTCGACTGCCATTTAACAACCTCCCACAAACACATTTCACCTGTTTCTTTTATATTGCTTGTTTCAATGCCTTCCACCCGTATTGCCTTGCAGGTGTGAGCCCAGCTGTTCCATCCCCTGCTCTTTCAGTCATTATAAAGGACGACGCATTTCCTTGTTATTATAACACCTCACATCATCTTCTCATTTGCGGTGGTTTAACCCCAGTTGGCAACTCAGCCCCACGCAGCCGCTCAGTCACTCCCCACCAGTGGGATGGGGTGGGAGAACTGGAGGGGTAAAAGTGAGAAAATTCATGGGTTGAGATAAAGACAGTTTGATAAGTAAAGCAAAATCTGTGCACGCAAGCAAAGCAAAATATGGAATTCATTCTCTGCTTCCCATCGGCAAGTATATGTTCAGCTGTCTCCAGGACAGCAGGGCTCCATCACGTGCAATGGTGACTTGGGAAGACAAACACCATCACTCCCAATGTCCCCCCCTTCCTTCTCCTTCCCCCAGCTTTATATGCTGAGCATGACGCCATATGGTGTGGGACATCCCTTTGGCCAGTTGGTGTCAGCTGTCCCGGCTGTGTCCCCCCCCAGCCTACTGGTCAGCAGGGCAGTGTGAGAGGCAGGAAAGCCCTTGACTCTGTGTAAGCACAGCTTGGCAATAACGTAAATGTCCCAGTATTATTAACACTTTTTCCAGCACAAATCCAAACCACAGCCCCACACTAGCTGCTGTGAAGAAAATTAACTCTACCCCAGCCAAAACCAGCACATCACTGCTTCTTGCAAACCTTCTTTCTCTTTACAGCCATATGGCACAGACAATTATCATCTTATTACATGATAACTGATGCCCAAAAGCCACCTAACCTGTCTAAGGGCACTCTATATATAAGGGTGGATCTAAAACTTAGACACACCTAATTATTATTAGTCTTATTACTTATAACCTGCCATTATAATTCCAATATCACATGCTAGCCAAATTTACGATGGGGCCAGGGATACCAAGCCATGGGACAGATGCAGAAGCAAGGGCAGAATTAATCCTGCATGGGATGCCCGGAAAAAAGTGCTGGTGCAAGACAGCTTTTACTGTTTAAACCCCTTTTGAAGTTGTGACATGAGTTGCCGGGAGCAAGGTAGGAGTGCACCGGCCTTTGTGGCAGCTTTCTGCTCAAGCTGAAGCTTTGGCCTTGTTGACCTGAGTTGGGAGAAGCAGTGCTATACAAATATTTACAGCAGAAGAGGACCTGGCACCATCATTCAGATATTTCCTCTGGATAGCAGAACTCTGCTTTCTCTTTTGTGAGAAAAGCCTTCTCTGTCTCTAAGCTCAACTGTGAATTCATTTAACAGGGTTCTGTGCCACCAGATCAGCACCCTTTTGGTCTAATAACCTTGAAGGAACTGAAAGTCAGCTGCCAGTTTTTCTTGCTGAGATTAGCCAGCTTAATTAGGTAATGAGCCAGAATGAAGATTTAATTAATAGCTTTAGAATTAATAGATTATTAAATTGGATATTAGCACCACACCTCTGTGAGCTGTGAGGCAATACAGGAATATGAATCCACTCTAGCAGTATCAGCACATACCAGGAACATTAACAAAGTATTAAAAATGGATTATTTGCAAGGGTGGAACTTCCAAGGCTCTCCACTCTAAATAACCAAAAACTTGGCCCCATGAGCACCCACCTTACTAAGAAACAGGTCTATACACATCTCTACCATACCTGCATTTTAAGAAGACCCAGCTAATCCACACCCCTTTTTTCCCTTTTCATGGAACAGAAGTGCTATTCCAGGCTGCCTTTGCCTGGCAGTTGCCACTCCAGTGAGCACACATCACTCTAACCTTCTTGCCTCTACAAGCCTCTTGCTTCTTACTGAGGCCCTTCACTCTTTGCAGCAACTCAGACACAGAGGAGAAGGTACAAATCTCATCCCGAGAGCTTGGCTCTTATGGGGTGGGGTGGGGTGGGGCGGGGCAGGGCTGGGCTGATTTCTGAAGCAACCCAGCAGCCTTATCAATGCTGCTACATCAGCTCTTCCCACACCTGGGGACTTCAGGTGACCCAGTAGCCCTCAGAGGCCTACAGCCCCATCACTGGTCAAGCAAGGTGGCTCTGACCTGGAAAACATGCCTGGGTGGTGGGTATGTTGTGTGCGGCCTGAGAGGTGTTCATTGGCCAGGTTTTATACAAAGATAAATTATACACAGACACGCAAGCGGTAGTTACAACTTGGGCTGCAATTTCACAGGTCCTCAGGTTTTAGTGAGGAGAGCAGCACTCACATATTAAAGAGCACTAGTTCTGTTTTCTTTTTAAGATGAAAGATGCCCAGTAAGATTGCAGTAGTGTAATTATTCCTGAGCTCCGAGCCAATCTCATTTGGTGGTGGGGAAGAATTCTTCAGCTTCAGAATTATTTGTCTGTATAATTATTTAATTACCATGTTTTGGTGCAATGTAGCTAGAAAATGTAACCAAGTTTATCCATAGGAGAAGAAATCTGTATAACAAGAGAGCTGCATTTGCCATTAAATACTTAAAGATGAGAATAGGTATTCAGGATGCAAACGGGAGATGAGTAGACTGAAGTCACTGACTATGAATTCCCCCTGGGATCAGAGTGAATTTTTCTGAAAGGGGCTTACGTGAGGTGTGTGGAAAAGGCAATAAGTAGAAGAAAGTTACCTTAGTGCCGATGGAGACGAATGCTCAGTGGTGGCTGAATACAGGGTCTCAATATCAGTGGGGTTTCTAAACTTCCAGTGCCCAGAAGGCAGGCAGACAGGACTTCAGAGAGATGACAGCACTGCTCAGTTGATGAAACACAAGCATTTATGGAAAGATGAATGCATGGCTACATCTCCAGCCTCCACCAAATGTGTCTGCTGACTGTAGGAGAAACTCACATTGTAGTTTCGGACACCCAAGTGTAGCTATGTCAGTCTGGAACTGAATCTAACCCCCATGTCCTCCTTTCTCCTGTGGCGACCACAGAGTTACACAGCCAAGTCCAGCTTTCAGGTACAATGGCTTATTTTGCTTTGCTGAGTGACTGACGGGACAAACAAGCAGGGGTTTTAGGTTCTAAGAAATGGTTACTGGAGAAGAATGTTATAAATACAAGATAAAGCCTGAGAAACAGAAGGCAGGTGTGGGTGTGATTTTTAAGAAGAAATGAAGTTCCTTTGACTTTGCGATCTGGTGGAAGTATCGTTTTTTTCTGGAAAACTACAAATTCTATCATCAATCTAAACTCTTTTTCTTATTTTTATTTTCTGTTGTCTTGTGCCCTGCTCAGCACACAGTCACAAAGTTTCCTATACTTGCAGTAGCATAGTCTGAGTAAATCATCCCCAACAGCTCCAAACACGGGGAGAGAAGTAGCCTGCCAATAAAAAAAAGATTTATTTTAAAAATAGAAATGAACAAAGGGAATCAAGTAAAGGTAATGCACAACTTACAATGAACATACAAGTACAAAACAGATACTGCTGTGGTCTGAGCAATGTAATAGCACTGAATATACAGGCAACGAAAGAGCAGACAATGGCGATCTAGTCCTTTAGTTCCTTATTTCATCGTCAGTCTTGCAATTAGGCAAAGAAAAAGCACCCGGTAATATTAACCCTCCAGTCTGAGCCGGTTTGGAAATAAGTTTCCAGGCGACAGCTCTTAGACCACACTGGAAACCTGTGCCAAAACGTGGATGTCCAGGATCCAAAGCAGCCTGAAATTTGTCCCCTTGCACCACGATTCCCATATTGTAGCCTATTATTTTTTTTTTGCTGCACGGTGGTGGTTGTTGTTCTCTTACACGCACTCTCTGCCTGGAATTGCTATGATAAAATCTATGGAAAAATAAAGGTTAAGGGTAATGTTTTGCTACAATCCGTGATAATAACATAGGTTATTTCCTTTCAGACAAGCGAGCTTTCAGACCATTTTAGAAAATTATAGCATGGCACAGGTGAGAGCAATAGCAATTAAACCGGTTGCCTCTTTGAGATATAATCTTAGTATGCAAAGCAGCTCTCTGAGGAGCAGAGCACAGTACCGGGGATTTCTAAAACCAGAAAATCAATAAAGCCAACAACAACAACAACAACATCATGCTAGAAAAAACAAGATGAGGGATCTTTCAGATAATGCTTCAGAATTGCTTTACGTGAGGTGAGTTTAAATCTAAAGCCGTAAGAGCCGACCCTGGCCTTCCTCAGCCAGGCCAAAAGGTTGGTTTATGTAAGTTTGTTGCTCTGTGTACAAAGCAACAAATTCTTTAGAGGAAAATACAAAATCCCGGGTGTTTTTTCTTCATATTTGCAGAAGTCTTTAGCTTTCACCTGGTGAGGGAGAATATCTATTCTTGAAAAGAATTCTTTGGTGTGAGGCAGCTGAGGCTCAGGTGATGTGAAAAGGGGTGTTGCATCATTGCCAATTACTTTCTTGCATTTTATATCTTATATTTTTAAAAGGATAGCTGTAGAGCATGAGGGCTGACCACGGTTTGAGCTTGAAGGGCTGTGTCTGCTCTTATGCCTTTCTACCTCATGTAAAACACGAATTCTCCTTACTTCAAGCTGCCAGGGAAAATCACCGGTTACGCAAAGCGAACTGCACGGATGGTCAAGCCAGTGTGATTTTCTGCAGCGCGTGTGAGGAAGCTGTGTTTCAAACAAGCTTTCTGTGCATTGGAAAAACCTCAAAACTAATGAGGTACTTATTAACTTTTATAAATTATTTGGCTTGGTGGCGCCTTTAATTGCTTCAGCTGTCAATCGCTGTAATTATTAGTTACTTCTCATTCCCACAAATTATGTGAGTCATATTATTCTGTGCGGCTTGTTGTCATAACCCTATTGGCTGCATACATTCCTCTGGTCATTATATTGATTTCATGGTCATGAAACGTAAATAAAATAATCTGTGGGGTTTTTTTAGCTTTAGTTTTAATAATTTGCCACGAAAACACAGCTAAGAGGTTTGTTTATAAATGTGATTTTGTGAATCACTGTATTGGCATTTGTCAGGCCTTGTGAATTTATCCTAGTTGAGGTTATGGGCCTGTACTTTGGCTAAGGTTTTCTCTGGATTCTCTAGTCCCACAGGTAATGTATATGGTTTGTCTCCTCATACTGGCCTCCAACAAGCATGCTCAGAAAGGAAAATTAAATTTCTTCATAGGTATTACAGTTTTTTTGGTGTTTTATTCCAAAGGCACCTTGGAAGGGGATAATTCCTTGAGATGAGGAACTGATGATGAATTGTAAAAGCTTGGACAGGTGCCTCTCCTCAGCTCAATTTCTAATTGGATTATTGTGCTTACAGGACAGTCTGTGAACTGCTTCCTTGTCTCTTACTTTCTACTTACCTGGGACATGGTATAGTCATGTAGGAGAACATCTGTCCAAAGGAGAGTCCCAGGCCATAAATCCACTCTCAAAGCCCCTGGAGTGAACAGACGATGGCTATGGACACTAATGGCTATTTAATATAACGAGATTTCCTACCTTTAAAGAGGAAAAATCCAGAAAGCTACCGATTATTGCTACCTGAGGTGACAAATCATAAGCTGGAATCCTGTGCTTACTAGTACACGTGTAGTTTATCCATCTCTGAGCTACCTTCACAAGTATTGGCAAGTAATTAAGGGAAAACCAACCTCAATTTATTGTGAGATTTTCAGCAAAAAGATGAGGTGGGTGAAGCGCATGCATCGTGCTGTGTAGGATTGGAAACTTTCCAATGATCATAAGCTGTTATCAAAACAGTTGCAACAAAGGAAGGCATCACCAGGGGAAAACATTCTGTTTCATAAGATGTAGAGAATGGTTGCGTAACGGTATCTCCCAAATTCTATTCTCTATGAGAGCATATAAAAGTGCTCGTAACTCTGGTCTCTGTAGCTGCTTCTGCTGACTTGGTCTTCTTGGTGGCTGGGTAAGTCTGATGGAACTGAATCAGTTCATAATTATAGATGTGGATTTATAGGTAGTGTTAATATGAGGTTACATATCCTATCCTATTTTAGGGTAGGACCCTATTCTCTAAAAACATTTTACTGGGAAACTAACAGGCAAAGAGGGTGAATACAGACATTGCCACATGGGGTGGGGTGGGGGAAGGAATAGGGGTTTCAAAAATGTGGACGTTAGCAATTCCTAGCAATTGAGCATCTGTCTATGGAGACAGGACACTCCAAAAACATTATTGGCATAGGACTGACTGCCAGACAAAAAGCACAGCAAAGGCAATGATGTGAGAAAAGGACAGAGAGACGTTCTTCCCAGAACTCATTTTGGGAATAGGTTACAGGGCAATGGAGCACTAAAGAGGAGTGGGAGTAGTCTTAGAAACCTCTACCCAGCAACTCATCTCTCTTGATTGGTGATATCTCAAATGCACAAATCTACATTAGAGTAGAACAGATTGTGCCTTAGAAATGGTGATTTTTTTTTAATCACTAACTCTTAAGTTTAAGTAGATAACTCAGACATATGTATCTGCATCTTTTCAGATGAATTCAACCATCTACACACCCATGTTGCTACAACACATCTTGTTCTTTCACTCCTCTGGCTGTAACTTTACCAGGCTAGTGCATTTTCTGCCTTTCAGGTTGACTTGCCTTCTGGAAAGATGTCTTCCTATGGACAGATGCTTAGCTCCCGCTGTGCTGCACCATATGAAGTGACGTGCTCACAGCCGTTTGTCAACTGTTGGAATGAACCATGTGTCAGTTCATGTGGAGATTCAAGAGCAATCGTGTACGCACCACCTGTTGTCGTGACTTTCCCAGGACCCATCATCAGCTCGTGCCCTCAAGAAAGCTTTGTGGGAACTGCCATGCCTGAAATTGAGGGTCAGATGGGCTATGGGGGTGGGGGAATGGGCTCCGGAGGTGGAGGAATGGGCTCCGGAGGTGGAGGAATGAGCTCTGGTGGTTCCTATGGCGGAGGCAGCTCCTACGGGATGGGTTCCCACGGTTCAGGAAGTTCTTATGGTGGCATGGGAGGGGGCTCATATGGTGGGGAGGGCTCGTGTGGTGGTGGAATCTCTCGTTTGGGAAGCTGTTACCGAAACTCATTTTTTTCAACATTTGGTAGAAATTACTTCCCCTTTTTTTCCAGAGGATATTATAGGTATGGCTATGGAAACTATGGGTCACTTTAAATCTTTAAGAAAAAGTAATGACTGAAGGAACAACGAGATACAAACTAGTAGTTGACATGTAGACCTGGAAATCGGACATGCCAAGCAGCCTCTGCTCCAGCCGGTCAGCAGGAGCTGGGGTTGCTTGGGATCTCTTTGTGCTTTATCTAAGGCTTACGATCCCAATGTTACCACACTTTGTCATTTGCTTTTGTTGTGTTTTGTTCTTTCTGAACCTGAAGAGAGTAAAAGAAGTAGTGGGACCTGACTGTGAAAGAGTCCAGCTGAAAGAAGAGTGTCTTGTGAGCCCTGTGCTCCTCTGAACCGTTGACTGGTTGTAGTAGTCCTTGTTGAAATGGAAGTTACATTCTTTGTCTCTGCATTGCCTCATTCTGCAAGAATGTATTCCACTTTTTGTTTGTATTAAAGTCCTGTTGCATCACGGCACCGTCTTCTGGCTTTCATTTCACTGCAGATTCATAGTTACAAAACAGTCTGAAAGAAGTTAACTTTGTGCATTGATTCTTACGCAGTAATAGAGGACTACCATCAGAGAAGTATTAATTCTTCTGTATGGCCAACATAATTTGTCAGAAATTTTTCAGTTGAGTATTTTTTCCCCTTTCTGATATGTACCATGGTATATATCCTAATAAATGGAACAGAATCATAGAATAGTTTAGGTTGCAATGACCTCTGGAGATGGTCTGGTACAGCTCCCACTCAGAACCAAGGTAACGTTGAAGCTAGCTCAGTTACTCAGGGTCATTCCTTGAATATCTCTGAGGATATTATTATAACCCTCAGCAGGGCTTGAAATGACTGCATGGGTCCTGACTCCGTCAGAAGGCAGAGTTGTGCTGCGATTTATCTAGTCTTGATGGTAAAATAGTTTATCTGATTAGAGACTGCAAAGGGAAATGGGTTAGCCTAGGTCTGAATATTGTGAGGAGGCAGGCCAGAAGGAATGGGAAGTTGTTATTTATATGCAACTGAGGTGCAGACTACAAGTCTTGCGCTCTGTGACGTGCCTCGAAGTAAGCTGAGAAATTCACCCCAGCAGCTGTATCAATATTTTTCTCTAGGAGCCGTTTCCACTGTGCTGCTGTTCGGGATGAGAGGGCTCGTGCGTAGGCTGAGCGAGTGCTGCTGTGCCAAGCATAACATCCATTTCCTTCCTTTGATTGTCTTAATCCTTGTGGTTTGTTAACTTAATTGAAGCATTTAGGCAGTAAATGATCTGAGCTTGTTAAGCATCACCATGGGATCCCTCAGGCAACAGCTACATGGATGCCCTTGTGCTCTGTCAGAATTGAGGATCACAAAGTGCCTCATGCACAATCATTGCCAGAACTGCCCGAGAAAGAGATTCTTGCCCCACAACTTTGCATCTGGTTTTAATTTTTTTCTATTGATATTTTTTACACAGATCTCTATGATAATAAGTCTGCAAACCTTTTGATTCAATGGGAATTTAAATCAGAAAATCTTAGGAGAAATATTCAATTAGCTCTACTCATATTGTAGGCTTATGCATGCAATGTGCTGCACCATAACGTTAACAGACTAGTGCTTGAATTCTATCACCCAGAAGTAATGGCATTACTTTATGAGATGCCTATCATGCAAAGTAATGACGTTCTGCTAGTCCAATCATAATCCACAGACTTAATAACATATATTTTGTTTGTTAAAAAAAGCAGGATTGCTTTTATTTGGTTATAAATCCTTTCTCCCAGTGCAGAATCGGTATTCTCAGCTGCTTGAAGACACGTGCAGAGATGTGTGCGTACACCCTGGGGACCCAAAGTACCAAAGGAGTTACTTAGCTGTTGTGACTCCAGTTTTGGTCTCAGCTCAGGAATATCTGACTTTGATCTAGTGCACCACAGATAAGATTGTCGCAGCAATGCCCCAGCAATTTTCACTCTCATTACTCAATGTTTCATTCCTCAGCCTATTAAGTCAGAACCCTGTGGGGGTGTAACACTTCTTTTGTAAATTGTGAGTCATCACCTTCACTGGAGTCACGTGTATGGCAGTTTATATAGACATTCCTGGCTCAGCCTCAAAATCACTGACTCTGATTCTCTCAGTGCTGTGTGAGTGCAACTGCATGAAGCTGAATGTAGGTACAATTACCGCTCATCCTCTGCAAACCACATTATACAAAATGTTCTCAAACTGAAATGAGTACTCAGGAATGACTCCTTCTAGGCTCAGCCACTAAAATGTGTGGAAATACTTCCCTGCACAGAAAGATTAGTGAGATCGGTGCTTTTCTACAGCCACTCAACATGGTATCGAATTCTACTTCCCTTTACCTACATGGAGCTCCACCTCCTATTTTGATTCCCACTGAGTTTGATTTCACTATAACTGGTTTGTAAAGCAGAATGGAAGAAAAGGAAAACCAAAAAGCTACTAATATGATTCAACAAGACTTTTAATATGACATGAAATAAGTGCTAAAGAATACAACGGTGCTGTTCATTAATGGTCTATTCTGTAGTTCAAATGCAGCCAGACCATCCGTGTCAATGATAAAAGAAACTGCACATTACAAGGTAAAGCTGAAATCTTTACAGAAAAGCCCCACTTGCAAATTGCAAAGCATTTCTACTCCACCAGAAAGGACATAGTACAAGACTAATAAGATTTTAAGGAAAAAAACATCGCTTGAAACTGCTATCGATAGAAAATGAGGCATAACATGGAAGAAAGAGGTGTGGGCCCAGTTTTCAGTGGTACTGAGCAAGGGTGGCTCCCGTGGCTGATGCAATGGGCTTTCGCCATCTCTGAAAGCCAGCCCCAGCTGTGGATCTGGATCTTGTGTTTTCATCTCCTAAGTTGTTGTGTGGGTATTCGGGCTGCCTTAGAATAAGCCAGTTTCCAAGGCAGGAGCCACAGCTGCTGCTCTAGGACCTCCTGCTGTAACTGCCCCCAATCCCTGAGGAGCCTCCATACCCAAAGGAACCCCCAGACCCAAAGGAGCCTCTCATCCCTGACATGCCTCCAGAACCAAAGGAACCCCCCATCCCGTAGGAATTCCTAGAGCTGTATGAGGTCAAAGCACAATATGGCCGGGGAAATGATGTTCCCACATAGGTTTCCTGAGAGCAGCTGCTGAGAATTGGGCCCGGAAAGGTGAGGATGACTGGCGGGGCGTACACCACGGCTGTCGAGTCCCCACACGATGCCACGCAGGGCTCAAGGCTTCTGCTGTAGGCACATGGTTGTGAGCACGTCACCTCACAGGGGGGCAAGCAGCAGGAGTTGATGTTGTTCAACATCGTTCTTGGGGATTGGAGGTCAAGCTGGGAAAGATAACATGCAGTCAGGAAGCCATCACAGTCAGGTGCCAACAGGTTCCCAGTATGAGCCAGGTGTACTTTGTCCTCCTCCAGCTGCTCATCAGCTCCATGTTCAACCCTCCCTCACAGTCTCCATTTTCCCTGCTATTTCCTTCCTGACTGACCCTTTTTAAGGCTTCTCAGTTCTCCTTCCTTTGTGTACCATCCACATCTCTCATCCTTCTGAATCTCTCAAAAAATATTGCTCTTTTCTCTGGGACTGAATTACCTGATCTTTATACAATTACTTGTTCAGAACAGTCCCATTCATTCTGTTTTCCAAGTAAACCTACAGAAAGGTTTGCCTGGAAGTTCAGAAAGTCTCCAGAGGAAAGTAACGGAATCTTCCTTGCTCTGTTCTTCTCTTTCCCCCAGCCTTTCTAAGAATCCTTGATAAATCTCCTCTTTATCTCAGCCTTTCTGAAATTGCTAACATTTTGCAAGATTAAAAAGAAGTTTTAAGTATTCTATAACTACAAAGGAATGCAATGAAGTTAGACTTACCCTGTTGTCTTGGAGGAATAAGTCAGTGGAGCTGGAAGAATAGAAGACTTCTTAGCTCTCTACCCTTTTATACACTGTCTTAGACAATAGGAAGGCTATGAGGTCATCCATCATTCACTAAATTCTTGTCACTTACCAAGAAAAAGATACTCTTCTAAGCCTTTTAATTGTTTTCATTTCAATTCATAATTAGTGATCCATTTACAGCCCTACTTTGAGTGACGTGCAACCAATACCCATCAGTTTCCTTTTGTCTCAATCTTAATGGAAAAAATCCTGTTGAGATAATTCTGGTTCCAACTGAAACAGGAGCTGATCTCTCTGTTTATTTCTTTTTAATAGTTTAAAGGAAGCTGGCTTACTGATGTGTCAGACCCACAATTTATTTGTAAGCCTTAGATTTCGGTATAATGCCTCCCAAATGAAATCATCCAACCCCACCTTGGATGGGGGGTCAGCGTTCTTCACAACCCTGCCTGTACCTATTGACCGAATGGATGACACGGCACCAGCATAACCCTCTGAGTCATTTTACCCAAGTACATATCAAAATTCACTTTGGGATGTTATGCTTAGGGCCTTGCGATGAGGATGCCACTGGGGCCACTGCAAGGACACACCCAAAAATCACCAGCTCTTTTTGCTTCTCAGACTTAGAAGTGAGGCTGAACTTCAAAATTATCTCGTGTTGCTCAGCATCAGGGTCAGGTCACTCTTGAAAGCAGACTTGCGGGGCTGATCTTTCGCGGGGGCCCTTCTTGGTAAATCATTAGCAAAAAATAGTAAGCAGGGGTCAGTCAGTTTCCCTTTCTGAATCCAGCGTAGTCAGCAGAACCATATTGCATAGGAATTTGGCTCTACAGTTTCAACACAATAAAATGCCCAAATTTATTATATGAGAGTTGTATTGTGTGGATGATTTACTAATTAGAAACTATGAAAATAATTACAGGGAATAGACCAGTCATCCGGGAAAGAAAACCCATAGTTTGGTAAGTGCTAGATATTTTATGAGATCCTTCGCATCCCTACGGTTGCCTGCAAAAAGGTATAAAAGCAGGAACATCTCAGGAGTCTGCTAGAAACTTTTCCTGACCTACCTGTCTTGGTGCTCTAGGTGAGTTTGATTTAAGCTAATAATTTTATACCCGTCCTGTCTCTGTGGTCATATTTCTAAATGAGGACTCTTTCCTGTGTCTGTATTTTGCGATTTTAGCAATGAGTTACGATGTAGCAGTGAAATCTTACTTTTCATAGGAGACTCACTGCAGTAATTTGCAGAGAGTGCTAAGAATTTTACGTTTAGAGAGAAGATAGATTTTTAAGAGTGACTTTATATTTTTCTTATGTCTTTCAAAACTTGAGGTGCAAATATAAAGGTAAACCCTACTGAATAAACGAAGTCCTAGGCATCCTCCACAGGGACAAAAAAGGAGGGAGAAAAGGGATCTCAGGAAGAAGCACTTGAGGGAGGAATAGGGAGCATGAACAAGGATCTAATCTGCCTACATAACCCCATGGCTATCATGTGTGTGATGGGCACCCATCAGCACCTGACTGTGATTTTTTTCTTGACTACACGTTGTTTTCCCCAGCTTTATCTCAAACCCTGAGAACAATGTACAACATCAGCTCCTGCTGCTTGCCCCCCTGTGAGGTGACGTGCTCACAACCATGTGCCTACAGCAGAAGCCTTGAGCCCTGCGTGGCATCGTGTGGGGACTCGACAGCCGTGGTGTACGCCCCGCCAGTCATCCTCACCTTTCCGGGCCCAATTCTCAGCAGCTGCTCTCAGGAAACCTATGTGGGAACATTGTTTCCCCAGACCTATGGCGCCTTGACCTCATACAGCTCTAGGAATTCCTACGGGATGGGGGGTTCCTTTGGTTCTGGAGGCATGTCAGGGATGAGAGGCTCCTTTGGGTCTGGGGGTTCCTTTGGGTATGGAGGCTCCTCAGGGATTGGGGGCAGTTACAGCAGGAGGTCCTAGAGCAGCAGCTGTGGCTCATTTTAAAGCAGCCTGAATACCAGCAGACCACGGAACAACTTAGGAGATGAAAACACAAGATCCAGATCCACAGCTGGGGCTGGCTTTCAGAGATGGCGAAAGCCCATTGCATCAGCCACGGGAGCCACCCTTGCTCAGTACCACTGAAAACTGGGCCCACACCTCTTTCTTGCATTTTTACACTTTGTTATTAATGAGAGCTTCTTTTAATCATCTCACAGTGCTAGATCTCCATTTTCATTGTGCCAATGGAAGGAAAAAAAGAATAACCTGCAAGGCCTGACACAGATATTGCCAATAAAACTGTGACAGGAGAAGAACAACCGGTGGAAAATGGACTCTTTGTAGGCAGTGAATGCTGTGCCCTTCCTGGCAACTGAGGAAGTGTCTGCTTTGTGTTGTGTGGCATCTCATTCTGCAGTGTATCCCGTTTCCCATTTGTATTAAAATCCTCCTGCATCATCAAATTTTGTTCAGCTTTTCTTTCTCCGCAAGACCGTTTTGGTCCTATACTTTCCACTAATTCATTAGGCTCCCTAGAGCTGGTTACAGAGCCTGTGAGTAACAATTATGTGTTTTTATGGTAATATTATAGTAATTGCTTAAGTAATAAAGGTGTTGTGAAAGGGTGGCTGAATGAAGCTTTCAAAATTTAAGCACACAAAACAGTTCAGCGTTGCTTCTCCATAGGGCACAGAGGTTTTTGAAGCTGATGATTTGATACTTTGTGCTGGTGTGTGAACAGATAGCAAACAGAAGTCACTTGCCACAGAAAACCCTCACATAAATAATTTTTCATCAGTGTAGCTGTTTCATATCATGTCAAATGAGGGATGAGATTTAAAATGACAGATGTACAGGACCTTTTCAGAAGAGGTCAGGCTGCTTTATATACTCTCTCCCTGGCTGATGGGGAAAAGTGTAGGGAAAAAAAAGTGTAAGGGCTGAGACATGGAAACCGAAGATTGGAAATTCATAAGCTCTTCTATTTTAAACTCTGTGGTATAGCCCAGCTCTTCTCCCCTGAAGGAGTCTGTTCATCCATTCTGTCACCATATTTCATTTAGAATCAGTTTATAGGCATTATCGTAGTTCCCTGGAGACCTCTGATGTTTAGGCAACTTAAATACATCATCAAGAGTGCCTAAAGAATGCAAACCAATATAAAAATACATTTCTCTGGGGACTGTGAATGGTAACCAAAGAAAATCAGCTACATAAGCCTTACCTGATCTCTGAGATTTGTCACCTTGAATGTATTAAGTACTGGAAGACACTTAGGAATTGCTTTTGACTGTGGCCCCATCCAAGGGATGATTAATATGACAGCACAATGTGCGTTCATATCACAGGGGTGTGCAAGAGACACTTTCAAAAGTGATGAGTGACACGAGACCAGAAATAACACCTTGCGTTGCTGTTTTCCGTAGCTATTGCTGGGAGTAGAATCACAAAGAGACCGACGGGTGAGTCTCCAAGAGAAGCCTATTGAATTCTAATTATGTGTTAAAAGCTGGCTCTACTCCATTTATGTTACTAGGAAAACACATGAGGGAGATCAAGAACAAAAGAAAGATTTTTAAAAAATTTTCTTTTATACTTCATGTTGAACTACAGAATCATTCATGTTCGGAAAGTCAAGAAGGATGAACTGAAACACAGGGACTGTTAGCAGAGCCAGAACACAGGCTTTCCCTGTCATAGATTCTTGGTCTGATGTTGAATAGCTAACTTTTATCTCTTTGCTAATACTAAGGTGAAAATGGCAACAAGAAAAATTTTAATTGATAGCTTTTCTGGAGATAGAAAACAAATATAATTTAGAGGATCCTCACACAATTAAGCAATTGCTTAATTTTCCCATGTTTAAAGAAGTTAAAGAATTTTAATCTGTGATTTATTTAATGATTGCAGACAAGAAACTCATCAGCTCCAAGCAAAACATTAATATGACTGAAGAAACAGGCTCAATCTGAAAACAATTAGATAATTTGTTTGCAGTCGTTATGTAGCTCTGCAGCTAGGAGGTAAGGTAATCACACCTCATCAGGAAACACAATTCCAGTTCAGCGGCATGAACGCTGATATGTGTCACGGGGTACAGCATTTCCCACTGCTCCGAAGTCCTGCTGTCAGCTAAAGGGGCCCGATGGTCTCTTAAAGACTTAAAATATTTTCAGCTGTCAGCTGGTTTCATGGCAATGTGTATCATAATCAAAGTGGTTTGTAGGTGAAAAGGTGAAAAGGAAAACATGAGGCAAGCATACTGATGCAACATAGCTTTAATGACAGGGAAGGAGGGGATACATTTGGTGAAGACAGTCACACAGAGCACAAAGGGCGTTTCCCAGGGCTTTGGGAAGTGATGGAGCTCCACGCGTGCCAGTGGAGTCGATCGCTTGGACATCACCGGCTTGCAGCTTCCCCTGAGAGGTCAGCACAGCCCAGGGCTGCTGGAGTGTGAGATGTTGCCCCTTCAGAAATAACCGGAGCTACAGCTTCCGCTGCCGTACCTCCTGTAACCAGAGGAGCCCCCACCAAAGGACCTGCCTCCCCCGAAGGAGCCCCCACCATAGGAGCTGCCTCCTCCGCAGGAGCCCCCCAGACCGCCGCTGTAGGAGCTGGAGCCTCTGTAGGAGCTCCCATATGACCTGCTTCCTCTGTATGAGCCCCCAGAGCCAAATGAACTACTCCCTCCGTACATGCCCCCCATTCCTGAGGAGCTGCCGCCTCCGTACATGCCCCCCATTCCTGAGGAACTGCCGCCTCCGAACATGCCCCCACCATACGAACCCCCAGAACCAAATGAACCCCCAGAACCAAATGAACCCCCTGATTCAGTAGAGCCCATTCCCCCTGAAAACCCCCCAATGGGCGTTGGGAGCACGGTGCCCACGTAGCTCTCCTGAGGGCAGGAGCTGAGGATGGGCCCTGGAAAGGTGATGACCACGGGTGGGGGGTACACCACAGCACTGGAGTCTCCGCAGGAGGTGACGCAGGGCTCATTCCAGGCATTCACCCATGGCCGGGGGCACATCACCTCGCAGGGTGAGGAACATCTAGTGCTCAGGAGCTGTTCCGATGACATCTTTTGTGACGTAGATAAACCTGAAGAGGGACATAAAACATAAGTACAACGTCCAAATGCCATAGGAAAAAAAAAAACCTTGTTCTGTTGTCTTTCAGAAGAATGAAAATCATGTGGAAGAAAAAAGTTTAGAAAGATTCAGGTTTACCCCCTTACACGTTTTCCTGAACATGCATGCACTAACACCTGGTACTTCCCAAAGTGCTTTCAGCCGCTCTAGAAATACTGGTAATCATGGAGAGCAAAGCCAAACTCGATGTGTCTTTGGAAGTAGCTCATCAAGACTTTGTTGGATTCTAATCCACAACTCTGGAGCTAACTGACAATATTGAACTGATCCAAGTGTCTGTGAAAATCCAGTCTTACAATTCATCATCTGTGTCTACAAAGGCACACATATAAATGCTATAAAAATTAGTGTGACAAAAGACAAACGGCATCGCTCAGCATCGCGCCTTCTGCAGAAGAAGTTCTCAGTTAAATACTTAAAATATTTTCCTAACAGTTCATATAGAGAGAACGAAGGAGATCCAACTCACCGGGTCTGGAGAAGTGTAGATGAAGAGCTGTCGTCGATGAAAATGGAGCGTTCAGAGCGCTCTTATATACCTCTTCAGACCACCAGTGGGAGGCGAGCCATGGTTTGCGCAAGAGCTTCCTACGCGTTGCCAAACTATGTTTTGCTGTATGGATTATTTCTTTAATTGTTCTAATTGTTCTCTTAAGTGATGTGATCATGACATTATTCTTAATTCCAAGTCATCTTACAAGCACCCTTTTTTAAAAAAGATGTCTTTTTAAAATTGTGTTTTAAACACAATTATACACCTTGTGTTTTATTTTCTACTCCAACCCTGACAAAGTCACCTAGCAGCTTATATTGACCCTGGCCCTCACCCGACTTGCAGCTGGAATGAGTCTAGATGCATGTGAGGTTTATATCGAGCTGATAAACAGGTTTCATATGCAATATTCCATTTTTCTTCTTCAAAATCTAGGTTGCAAGTAGTTGGGAGGTTAATAGAATTGCTACTGATTGCCAGTGGTGATAAAATGTGACGTACAGCAGCAGTGCCTGGGGTTCTTCATGTAAATTGATATTTCTCAACCCAAATGTAGGAAACCAGGAAGATTCACATTAACTGAGGGTTAATGAAGAATTGCTGACTAGCAAAACTGTCAGATCAAGGGCTGCCCACTGATGCCTGACAGGACTCGTTCACATTCTGATGCAAGATCTTAACCATATAAGCTTCCTGTGCTCTGTTTTCTAATCGGGCTTGAAAACACCAGAAATTTGGTGATATAAATTACATAAAAATTAATCATAAACATTATAATGGTATAAAC
Source organism: Phalacrocorax aristotelis (assembly GCF_949628215.1). Lineage (NCBI taxonomy): Eukaryota > Metazoa > Chordata > Aves > Suliformes > Phalacrocoracidae > Phalacrocorax > Phalacrocorax aristotelis. The sequence continues at coordinate 2,078,762 of NC_134300.1, forward strand.
ATTATACTTAGGATGATAAGCGGAACATGCTGAAAACCCAACCGATTAGATTCAGGTAGGCTGCAGTTGCTGTCCTCCAACAGCTATGACTGAGAGCCAAAAGTCTAGAATTACTTTAGTTTACTTTGATTTAGAAACAAAACATTTAAGTTGGGTGTTTGATATCGCTGGCACTAATTCACCTGATGTTTGTCTGTTATAACCACACAAAAATACTGATCATATCTAATGTTCTCACTATGTTTCTGGTTTCTGATAAAGGAAATTTTGGTTAAGATATCTCTTCTTATTTATGCACGTGTATCTCTGTCTCCTAATATATGAGGCTTATAAGGAATATTCCAGGAACGCTGCTGTGGATTTCTTGAAAAAAACAGTCCTTGTCATTATTAAGATGCTTTTATTTCATTTGAGATTAAGTCATCTTTATACACTGTACATGCATCCATTCCATAGCCAAAAAGACTTTTCAGGGCATGGTTTAGGAGACATGGTGGTGTTGGGTTTGATAATCCTAGAGGTCTTTTCCAACCTTAACGATTCTGTGACTCTATGATTCTTTATGTCAAGTGATGCCTTCTGGACAGTGTGTCTTGTAGAATATTGCAGCTCTCCTGAAAGGTGACAAAAGGAGAAGGATGATAATAAAATTACTCCATGTTCTCACATGGTGCTTCTTTCTACCTACTTGAATGACAGTGGGCATTTAATTAAGCACTTCTGAAAGCAGTTACTTGGGTAGGTGTTAAACATGCCTAAAAAATGACCCCTCCCATCCGAGGAGCTATACAGATTAAATCTGCAATTTTCCCAACTCTGCGCAACTCTAAGTTTAAATGGAATCTTCTGCAGAATAGAAAATATTTCTCCTGACAAAGCCCAACTGATGCTTTTGTGTTGCTTAAGGGAAAGACTGATGTCCTGCTAAGCAAAGGGAGCTCAATCCATGACCATTGCAATTCAAAGGAGGTTAGGAGGTGGCAATAGTCATAAAATGGATATAAAAACTATCTAAGGATTAAACTAAGACAAAGGGTGTGTTGTGCATATTATATGCTGTGGAGCTGATTTACTAACCATTATCAGTTATCAAAACAATTATTACAATTAGAAGTAGCTTATACAGCAAAATGTTTTGCTGGCTAACTATTATGCCCCATGTACGAAAGTGCGTTGCATATCCTGGCAGCAGTCCGAAGGGTTATATAAAAGCACGGCATTTCCTCCAAGTTTACCGACAACTCCTCTTCAGTCTGGTTTTCTCTGTGAGCCCGGTAAGTCCTCTTTCTTTAAGTTCCTTCATATGAACCAGGATGTTGCTATTAGTGTTTAACTTGGGAATGAATCCTGCACTCTGCAATGACCAGCAATATCAGTTTTGGTTTATTTCTTAAGCAGGTAAGCTTTTTGTAGCCGTTCAGCAGCAACCGCTGGTAGATGCAGGTCTTATAAATGTGAAGCTGTGTTCTTCCAAACCACAAAGGGAAAGTGTCAATTAAAGCCTGTTAATTTGATAAGGAGGTTGCAACTTAACAATGTACAGCTTGGTATTTTGTTATAACACATGTATACACACACACATATATATATGGGAAGAATCAATGTTGTTTCCTGTTTATAACTACAGGGTCCGTCAAACCTGTTTCCAAAAGAACCTGATAGATGAGATGAATAAATTAGTGATTTGTCCTTAAGAGAACTAGAGGTTAGCAGTGGAAGACAATAAGATAATACTCTCAGGATGAAGACAAGTAAAAGATGCTTTAGAGCTGTATATTCCTTACTGACAGCTACACTGTACTGTGAGAGAAGTGGTATTTGTGTCTGTATTATTTAGCTTTAACAATGCTGAAGAACAATATTTCATCCTGGAGTAAAGCTTGATATCTCCACAAGATTAGATCTCGTATTTATAAGAAAATTCCTTCTATCAGGAAACATACAGATTGTGCCATGACGGCAGTTGTTTAAAGGCACAGAATTGCATATACAGTTTACTTTTACTCCCTAACGTGTGCTGCAGGTTTATCTACGTCACAAAAGATGTCATCAGGACAGCTCCTGAGCACTAGATGTTCCTCACCCTGCGAGGTGATGTGCCCCCGGCCATGGGTGAATGCCTGGAATGAGCCCTGCGTCACCTCCTGCGGAGACTCCAGTGCTGTGGTGTACCCCCCACCCGTGGTCATCACCTTTCCAGGGCCCATCCTCAGCTCCTGCCCTCAGGAGAGCTACGTGGGCACCGTGCTCCCAACGCCCATTGGGGGGTTTTCAGGGGGAATGGGCTCTACTGAATCAGGGGGTTCATTTGGTTCTGGGGGTTCATTTGGTTCTGGGGGTTCGTATGGTGGGGGCATGTTCGGAGGCGGCAGTTCCTCAGGAATGGGGGGCATGTACGGAGGCGGCAGCTCCTCAGGAATGGGGGGCATGTACGGAGGGAGTAGTTCATTTGGCTCTGGGGGCTCATACAGAGGAAGCAGGTCATATGGGAGCTCCTACAGAGGCTCCAGCTCCTACAGCGGCGGTCTGGGGGGCTCCTGCGGAGGAGGCAGCTCCTATGGTGGGGGCTCCTTCGGGGGAGGCAGGTCCTTTGGTGGGGGCTCCTCTGGTTACAGGAGGTACGGCAGCGGAAGCTGTAGCTCCGGTTATTTCTGAAGGGGCAACATCTCACACTCCAGCAGCCCTGGGCTGTGCTGACCTCTCAGGGGAAGCTGCAAGCCGGTGATGTCCAAGCGATCGACTCCACTGGCACGCGTGGAGCTCCATCACTTCCCAAAGCCCTGGGAAACGCCCTTTGTGCTCTGTGTGACTGTCTTCACCAAATGTATCCCCTCCTTCCCTGTCATTAAAGCTATGTTGCATTCAAACTCAACTCTGTTTTTTTTTGCCCCTTGTAACTCATGTTTTCAAGTAATTAAGCAATGGCCCTGAGGAATCTGGTAGTGTCCTGAAGGAGAATCAGGCCCTTTTATTACATTATCCCATTGTGTTTGATGGGGGGAATGTAAATTTTGCACCACCTCCTTTAGTATTTGCTAGTAGTGTCACCTGGCATAGACTCAAATGGGTAGATCAGCTGATGTCTTCCTCGAAGTATGACCTACCGGCAGACATGCTCCTCTTGAAAACAGATACATACAGTAACAGTTTTAATTAATGGCAATGTAATAATTCTTTCATGTGAAGGTCTCTGGTTTTTAGATTTTTCTTAAAGAAACACTGAATATTTGGATTTGTGTGCACACATACCCTTCAGCTCTCTCTTGACTTGGTGCTCCCTGCTCCTCCTAATTGTTATGAAGATGCTTTCCCGTAACAACATGACTCATCTTCATGAATCTGGTTGGACTGCTCTGCTGACTAACATCAAGCACCTGGATGTGTCTGTGTAAGACCTAAATGTGAATAAGAGAAAAGACAAAACCAGAGTTACAAAAATAATGAATACGATTTGCTCTTGTCTCTTCCATGCCTCTGAGGGTCTGGAAAGGCAATGGAGAGAAAAGCAAGGCAAAAACAAGGAGTTTCTCACAGACTCCACCTGCAACAGTGGCAGGAAGGTGAGTCACAGGGCTGTACCCAGATTTTAAGAAAAATGGGAAGAAACACTTTTGATGCCAAAAGTAGCTACACTAGTTAACTTGAAGCTGTCTACTGTGTTTATATGGACTGTAGTCACAATTGAAATGTCAATATAGACATAACAGTACAGTTTATTACATAATTGTATAGCCTTCAATTTAATTTTTAAAAAAATTTAGTCAGAAATCTTGCAATATCTTCTTTTATTCTGGCATGTATGCACATAAGGTTTTCTTTCTCTCACACTATTTGTGCTACTCTCTCAATTGGAATGAAAACAGGGAAGCGGCAGGTTTTGAGACTGGGTGCTGGTGCCACATCTTTACATCACAACAGATATTTTGTAATCTTGTGCCTACAGACTTTTTGGCCAGTAGGGATCTTCTGCGCAATATGAACCAGAAAATATTGCCCAATAAGTTCTCTATTCCATAATTTCTCTTTAAACTACCATCTACCTTTTGACTGAACACCCACTTTTGATTTGAAGTCAGTAAGGAATCACTCATCTGTGCCAAATTATTCCAATGGTTAATTATATTTATAATTAAATGCTTGCATGTTCTTCCTTCTCTAATTAAAGTGTTTCCTAATTAGAGAAATCTCCCCCCCCCCCCCCACCCCGCCTTGCAGTTACTTGCTTTTGCTTAAGTCTCTTCTTGGTCTTACTTCACAGCAACCACCCAGCACATTTGATTTGTTTGTTTTAGAGAGGCTCAGAAGAAGGAATATAAAATTATAAAATGTTACTTCAAGGAGAAAGGCAATAAAATCCCCTTTATTCAGTGGAAAACCAAGAGACAAAGTCATCATCTTATATTGCAACAAAGAAGACTGAGATTAGTTTTAGGGAACCAAAACACCCCGATCTCCATTTGCAGGAGCAGCCACGTGCTGACAGATTTGCAAGTGAGATGATGGAATCCCAGGAACACTTTTAAGACCAGCTTAGACAAATACCTTCCAGGAATAATTCAGGGAAGAGTATAAGCTGGGCAACCTCACCAGTTCTCTTCCTCAGTGATTTCCTATAATTCTGTTTTTTTCCAAATAATTTTTTTTTTGAGCCCTCGGTGTTGCTCACCACCATTTTTGAAGAATGTTCACCTTGTTGAGCAATTCATATTCATTTCATTTACCTGTTCACAACAGCATTTGTTACTTCACCGGTTTGAAGGCAAATCCTTTACCAACAGCAGTTGTACAACTACTTCCTTAGCACTGATTTTATACATGTAAATAAATAAATATATGTAAGAGAATAAATGCATGTACGTATGTGAAAGTTGGGCACACCCAAAAGCTCCCTCTGGAGCTGTGCTGGGTAAGTGAGCTCATGCCAGGAGGGTGAGAGTGGCTCTTCCTTCAGGCCCGCTCCTGCCATGGGGTTTCATGGGAAATGCCTCTGAGTCAGAAACATGGCAAAGAATGAAGAGCTGAAGCTGGAAGTGCCAATTAGACAGCCAAATACAGGACAAATCCTACGGGAGGATGCTGCCCTGCGAGCAGGAGGAGTCATGGAAAAAATTGCCTGGCCAGGTTGGCACAGCTGAAAGAAGCTGGAGATGAATACCAGTCGCTCCACAGTTTTCCAAGGCTGCCGGAGGTTGATGTGTCTGGCTGTGTCTATAAGAACAGCACCTGACAGATACTATTCAAATACTCCTTGTGGCACGTCCCATCTCCCCTGCATTGCTCCGGAATGGTGGGGAAAAGTTAGGTGTGTAGCTCTGTCTGGGCAGCAGTTCTGGTTGTCACCGTGATCTTGGCACCTGTCAGCCCAAACAGAGTGTACATGCATGCATTGAACAGTTCCTGGGTTCATTTCCCTTCCCTCATCTCTGTACATATAAAACCATTTTTGCTTATTATTGTTGCAATTTCTATGCTATCAATTATCTCTTGGAAGCAGAGTGATTTTAGAGGATCCTCTAGGCAAGAACACTTATTGGAAATGTTCTGAGGAAATGCTTTCAGATAGTTTTGCAAGCACTCACTAATGTTTTATACATGCAAAGTATTGTGGTGTTATGATGTTAATAACAGGCTGCCAGCGTTTAACTCCCCAGTATTGAATCATAGCGTCACTTCAAAATATATATGTCAGGGTCACCCATGTGAGTCTCTGAATCAGGCAATGATAAACACCTTGGGAATTTGGATCCCTTTGGTTTTCTTTTTTGATTAAAAGCCAGCTCTGCATTTGTTATCCTAATCATACTATTTAAATCAAGTTGGCCAAATATTCACCTTTCTAGATCAGGGCGCATTTGCTGATTTAAATAGTATTATATTGTCTGAGGGGGCTGGGTCTGTGCTTCAAACATGGCATGAAATGCTGCTTCATCACAGCAGGTCTTAGTCCTCTGTATCGCCAAAGCCCTCCTGAGCAATTGTAAATACGTCAGTTGCTTCTCTTTTCCCCGTCCCACCTGTACGTTTCATGGGGAACGACCGCATTGCTTGCTTTGCCAGAGCATTGCTCACCTACCTTCAGTTTCCCACAGAGCTCTTCTCCACAGTCATGAGCATTTTTCTGATGCAGCTGTGACCAAAACCACTGTGAAAGGGACTGGGGGTAGAGTGATTTATTCCTAACCAGACCGAGCAATTCCTAGATCCCTCTCATCATCCCGCTTTAACCAAAATGAGCTTTCTCCCCTTGTGTTTCTTCCTGGGCTTGGCCAGGAACCTTATTGCAGAGGAGGAGACCTTTCGTGCTCAGCTGGGGCTACGGCAGCCACGTCAAGCCCGTGCACTGCATTATATTCTTGCCTTGGAAGAGGCTTGAACATCGAATGAGGAGCCAGGCCACCGTGGGCTGTGCTGTGCTCTGCTAGGAACGTCTCTCCAAGGCAACCCTGACACTACAGTCATGCAGTGGCTGCAGTTTCTGTAAACACGTCCTAGCGAGCTTTAAACTAGGAAGCACACTTACTACTAATACTAGGTTAAGCTCTTATGCATTCTTGGAGGTCATGATGTCAAGCAAGGAAAACAAAGTCCTGTTTCGTAAGGAACTGCAAGGCTGAGTCCTGCAGAGCCTCTGAGCAGCGGCAGCTCTGACAGGGCTCCCATGCAAGCCGGAGTTCAGTCCCGCGGGCTGCCTTCACACCACCACGGCTGCAGGAACGGGTCTGGTGCTTAAAACCATGAAATGAAAGGAATCCGGGGCTGAGACTCTGCAAGTCACGTGCTGCTGAGAATAGGGTAATCAACACAAACAGTAAGCAAAACAATTACTGTAATTACATGTCAAATTTTGTTTGGGGAGTAATGGAACCTAATGCACAAATATGACGTTGTTTTCTTGCATCAGCCTGGTGGTCCAGGAAGGTATATAAAACCATTCATGATTCAGCAACCTTCCAGCAGGTTCTCTTGACTTCTCCTCGGTGAACTGAGTAAGTTGGATTCTGATACAACTTCTTCTTCCTTAAAAAAATAAAGAAGTATATATTTTTTTAATTCTTTGCATTTACTTCAGGGATGAATGTTGGATTAATACTCTGCGATTCTGTACAATATTCAGGAGTTTATTTTCATGAAAGACTAATTTGCTAATTATTCGTTCAGAGGCACTGGTGGATTGAGGTTTAAAAATACATTTGAAATCCAGATAATGTTAAAAACATCTACTTCCATTATTTTATGGAAATGTAACGCGCATAGCCTTTAGGTAGCCTTAAAATATCTTAGGCAGCAGTATAGATCTGGCAGTGCTGTTCTGACCTTGTGGCTTCCAATTTTTATCTGATTTTGGACAGAGGTATCATGTGTAAATGTTGAGATAGGCTATATAAATACTGAGGTGGCAAGATAGCTGCAGTCTCCTTTCGGACTGGAGCCGGCTTTTGGGACACAGCATCTCTGTGGATGTGGCCCTACGGGGTTCCTGGTCTGACTTTGGAAATGCCCCACCTGGGACCCTCTTGGGCACTTGCTGACAAACTGAACGGCTAGGGCTTTCCTAAATCGTCTCTCAGTAAGCTACACAGAAGAAACGGGACCCTGGAAAATGTCTACTTAAGGCGTATATTCCTTGGGATGTTGCTTTGGGTGTTTTTGCTCTGTTTATGCAAAGCAGAGGTCTTAGGCAAAACATTCAACAGGTTGTGTGAGAATATATTATCTACTGTAAATGTTTTATACTATATATTATGTGTTCGGGTCTGTTTTTCAGCTATCCATTTTCTCTGGCTTTATTTTTGCGGAGGGATTTGCAGGTCAAGCCAAGAACATAGAATTAATGGATGTAGTAGAATGAAAGGGTGGGAACCTGAAGACAGTGTCTGGATTAGGGTTTAAGGTCAGGAGAAGTTTAGGTGAATCATGGGTATTCTGGCATTATGTCTAAAACAACAGAAGAAGAAAAGAATCTGAGAAAAATTGCTTGAGTCAAACTGAGCCCCACCCGGGCTTTTCTAACATGTAGCTCAGTTAGAAAAAAAAAAAAAGTCATCGCCTTGGTTGAAACCAAAATATTCCATTTAATCTGAAACAACAGATTAACTAACTCCTTCATTTGGTGCTTTGATTTGGCATTTGGATAAGTTTGAAATGACATCCTGAAATGTAGTTTTATGACATTTTTCCAAATTACCTCCCCACCCTTCAGTTTATTTCAAAAGAAAGATGAAGGTGTAGAATTTAGTCCAGGTTTGTGAACAGTTTTACTCTCTCTGAAATTTAAATTTAGGAGTCCTGCTTTCAGGTTTTTGCTGTGCTTCAGCTTTTCCTTTGTGATCTTGCAAAAGACTTATTTATTTTCCAAGCAAGCTTGATACTAAATATGCTGTATTAAAGCCACCTGTTACAAACTCATTGCACTAAAAACACAGTACTTGGTATCCTTATGGGATCGACTCCCTCATGTACAACATAGGGATTACATACCTCTTTGTGCCTTTTGCCTGCTCAGCCTGGAAAATATGTGAATTTGGTAGAGTAAAACATCTTGTGTTTTCCATTCCTGCAATGCTTGGTGCTATATTACCCTAATTTTACTGAACTCCACCTCTGGAGCGCAAATTACATGGAAGAAAGTAGATGTTACTTAAGCACCAGCCCCAAAGAGGTTATTTGGCATCTGCAGGAAGAGCTCTGAAAGGCCATGGACGAGAAGAGCAAAGCAAAGCAGAACAGGATGGGTATCAACCTATTCACCCACTTGTGTCCTTTCAGGGCTCACCTTAGCTTAGCTCAAGTGTTGATCCTGTCCTACCAGCTCCTTTGGTTTTATATTCACTCTTTCCTGTACCTTGCAGGTCTACAGCACAGCTAAACGATGTCCTGCGAGAAAACTCTGTGCACTGAGCCATGCTCTGTCCCGTGCGACGTGAAATGCCCTGAGCCCCGTGCTGCCGCCTGCAATGAGCCCTGCGTCATCGCCTGCCCCGACTCCCGCGTGATTATATTCCCACCTCCTGTGGTTGTGACCTTCCCAGGACCCATCCTCACCACCTACCCGCAGGAAACTATTGTGGGCTCCACAGAATCAGCTGAACTGGCTGGCGCGTTAGAGTCCGGCGTGGGGATTGCTTCGGCGCAGAAGGGTGCTGAGTGCCTGGAGCCCTGCATCGATCGGTGTGCCCCGCAGATCGTGACCAAGTGCGAGCCCCAGTGTATTCCCCAGTGCGCTCCCCCGTGCACTCCCAAGTGCGCTCCCCCGTGCACCCCCCAGTGCGCTCCCCCGTGCGCTCCCCCTTGTGCTCCCCAATGTGCTCCACAGTGCGCTCCCCAATGCACTCCCCAATGCGCTCCCCCGTGCCCTCCCCCGTGCGTGCCGGAGTGCTCCTACACCTATTCCACCCGCTGGAAGCATCCTTGCCAGAGGGGCTTCTGTAAGATCTAATCCGCTTAAAACAAAGAATAGTCACGGGAAAAGAACAAGCAAAGAAGTGAAAGAATAAGGCATGTGATTTACAGGCATGGCTACCGGAGAGGGAAGCACCCCTGAAAACCAGGACCCTACATTTAATTCCTATATAGCGCTTTAGCTTAGATTAATGCTTTCTTTATTCTTGTGGCTTTGCATCTTACATCTGTGCTTTTAACTTTCTCTACCCAGTTTGACATTGACGTGGTTTTAAAACAAAAAACATATAGGGATTTGCATGTCGGACTCAGCAAGAATGAAGAAAGTGAGCATTTGATGAAATGTGTCACACTGGAATGGGTAATTGGTTTTAGCTTTTCTTGTCTCTAGAAATATGCTTTTTCTAGTCTGCATTATTCTATCTGCAAATGTTTACTCCCCTTTGCATTTACATTAAAATGCTGCTGCATTGAAACATTGGCCTTCTGAATCTCCTTTTTCTGCCGCTACTTGTTTGCAACGCTCTCTTGTTGATGTTCAGCCTTGTATAGGGGAATGGAAAATGGACTCGAGACTCTTCCAAGGCCACTCAAAACTTGATGCCCAGGTAAAATTAAGGATCTGATTCTGCTCTGTAGGCCTCTGTGCAAAAATGGGATGTCAGCCCTATAACCCAGGTCGCAGTCTGGAAACCAGTGAGCAGAAGTCCTATTCATAGAGAAATGTGTTTCTGCATTTTCTAGGAGTACACCTCTAGATTATAGCAAAATGTTTATTTTTAGAGTGTCCTGTTCCAACTCATGACCAGCTACATTTGGAGGTCTTCTTTTCAGTAAACAAACCAAACTGAGCCAGATTCAAGATATTCTTCATATTTCTGCATGAAAGCTTTTCCAGCCTGCTTTTGCAAAGAACTCTTTTTCACACGTGAGTGTTAACAGTCACACATGGACCTGGAGCACTAGCTTCTTACTTGCTCCTGGATGTCCTGGTCAAAGCCCCAGGTGCCTACGTCTGCCCAGCTGGTGCCAGCAGTGGGTCCCTCTAGGCAGACGTCATTTACGACATCAGGTGTGTCCTGCTCATGCCAAGCAATTTCAGACAGTGTTTTTATACTAAAGATTATGTTAATTTCATTCTTCCGTAATGGCTACGTACATGTGTTTGCTTAAGTCACGGTCTTTTGGTGCCTAGGAAATACCTTGTCATTCTTGCAATTATACCCACCTAGAAATATCCCAAGGCTTCCGTAGAACAAAGGGAGTCAGGGTGCTTTACAAACACACTCTGATGTATTACACATGTAAAATGGTATGTTAATATAATGTTAATAGTATATTACTTGGGTTACATTCCCCAGGACTCTGTAATACCTCATTTGGAAAAAAAGGTCATGATTTCACACACATTTATCTCCATATCTTCTCAGGATTTTTTTTCTAGTAAACTGATAATTTTCACTACAAAGTTGCTTTTCTGTTGTTTTATAATGACACTTTTCATGTAAATGTTCAAGACACAGGGCTGTTTCCAATCAGCCTGAGTTCGAGACAGGGGCTCACAAAATATGTTTGGACCTCTCAGTTCCAGAAGTGCAAGTTCACTCTCCAGGTGGCCACATTTTAAAACAAGCTGGGATTTTTTAACACTTAAAAATCCCCAGAGCAGGTTTTTTCCCTCTGTTGACTAGAGTTTGGTAGTTCAAAGGGCGACAACACCAGCAGCCTAAGTGTTTTTATTAGGGAAACCAATCAGATAGCCACCCTGCCAAGCCCCAAGCTATCAGGCTGGAAAAACTTAATGTTGTGCAGTCACACTAGCAACATTGACCTCCCAGCTCCCCACCACAAATCCAGATAATCCTAGAGGTTAAACAAATTGGATATTTGAGAAGCAGCATAAACACAATAAAATAGGAAAACCTGAGCAATAAACCAGCTCCAGATAAACCAGCAAAGCTACCATTGCAAAGATGCTTGGCAACAGCCAGGAACCCATCTTCCCATGGCTAGGAAGGTCTGATGGGGCAATGCCTCCAGCAAATGCCTCCAGCAGAGGATTTGGAGGTTCCTTTTTATTCCCAGTTCCCTTCCCAGCCTGGGGGGATGTGCTCTGGGTAGGCTGGTGTCTCCTGTCGGGACAGGGCAAGGTTTGTGGGGTTGCAGGACCCAGCTGGGATGCAGGTCTGGTTGCCTAGCTCCTTGCTGGGGCTGCTGCCCTCCTGTGGAACCAGCTCAGGCTGACTCAGACCGTGATGCAAAGGCAGCTCAGAAGGACTGCAAAACCTATGTGCAAGTCTAGGTGCATGCTCCAGGTAAGTCTAGGTACGTGCTCCTGGCCAGGGTCATCATGAACCTGCCATGATCGTGGCTTGGGTTGGTATCCAGAGTCCTTGTTGCCAAGCACATGCCCAGGAGAGCTGCTGGTATGCCACAGCCTCTGCAAAGTCTTCGTCATTGCCTCTTCAGAAAGATCAGCCCAGCGATAAACCGGTGCCAGTCCCTTCCCTTAATCTCTTTTTCTGTTTACACCATGAGACAGCTCCAAGTAAGTCTGCTGCCTATCAGTTTCCCAGCTGTTTTGCTTTTCATCACTTTTTGCTGTCACTAGTATTTTATGGAAAGTAGGTAGTTATTATGTCGCTTTTTATATAAAAGATGATTGCTGCCCTAGAGCTTAACGACCTGCTTCCACGGAGGAGCTTGGAGTAGACTTAGCTGTTGTTATCTTTTGAAACATCTAACACAAATTAGAGTATTTCCTAAACACCACAGCTAAGTTTTAACATTTGGCTGCCCTGATACAAAAGAAATAACAGACACATTGCCAGGTAGCAAGAAAAATCTAGACAAGGAAGCAAAAAAACACGGGTTGGAGGAGTTGTTTTTCAAATTTACAGTTGAGGTAGGGACACTAAGTGGCAACTTTCAAAACAGCTTATTAAATATGAAATCTTTGGAAAGCCTGATCCCCGTGAATCTGTGTGGAGCTCCACAATAGCCCCGTGGGGTGACTGCAGAAGCCTTAGCCTTCCTGTCACTCGTCTTCAGGGTTACCTGGCCCTGAGCAATGCACTCTGTTACCCTCACCTATGGTAATTCTTTAGAACATCTATGGTAAAATGCAATACAAAGGCCAAGACTGTGAATGCATTAAGAAGATTGACAAGTATCAACAATTATTCTATTCTGAGCAAGCAACATTCTCAAAGCAGTTAGGAATGTCTCACTACACATTTGGGCAAACACAGTGCTCACAATGCTGTATCCCTCATCAAGATTTAATCTTTGCACATGAATCAGCCCTGCAAAGCTTCAAGACAATACCCTTTAGTTTCCAAAGCTTGAGTCAGTAAGACATGCTAATGAACCAAAAGATATTATTTTGCAAAGGTAATGCATAAGAGGTAGAACCTCCCATGATGCAAGTTACTATTGCCTCCCTGTAACAATTCTATGCCAGCTTACAAAAGCCAATTACCAGGCTCTAAAGTGGCATAAGCAAGAGATGTATGCCAAATGAGAAAGCTAGAGAGACCTAACCTGAAAATATTCTTTCGGACATGCACATCTGGAGCTGAACACAATGCAAAATCATATCCAACCACAACACGTCACACCCATGCAGACCAAAGCCTGTTTGTGGATGGAGAAAAGGGCATGATGTAATTAATGTGGAGAAGCCAGGATGGTGACAAAGTTCACGATTATGGTGGCTGCACTTCATCAGAAAAGGTCAGGATGGAGCTCTCTGCCCCGGAATTACTCATCACTCCTTGCCATAAAGAATATTTGTGTTTCTGCACTTAGTCTGCTCATATTTTTCTCTTTGTTGACCAATTTGCTGCTGGCGTGTCAAAACGATCTCTAGCTTATGGTAAGTCACTATGGAGATCCCTGGAGCAACAGCCTGGGAAAGTCTCGGGCTTGCTCAGAACAGGCGTTTCAGATGTTAACAACGATGGTTCCGTGACTGCAGTGATGTGTGGGGTTACTACCATCCTGGTAGTCACTGGAGTAAGACGCCCCAGCGTTGACTGATCATTCCTCTCTAAAGCATAACACTGGTGATGTTTCCCCAGTGAGGTTATGACTGAAAGCCTTGGATTTGATGATCACATTGTTAGTTAAACCAGTAGTTTTTGACTTGTTTTGGGAGCTTTTTCTTCCAACCCCAGGGGCCAAGCCCTCACCTAGGCACGCAGGTGAGAGTGTGGCTATGGCCAGAAGCCCGCACTGTTGTGCAAGAAGCTGCGTTGCATGTAGCTGCTGCCCGGAGGATGCTCCGATGTACTTTGCTTTTGTCCAGCACTTGAAGAAGGTTGTGCCAGGGCGTTTGCTGCTCTGACGCTGTGGTGTTCCCGAAGCTGTGCCAGGAAGCCCATTTAGCTTCCTGGGAATGGAATGAGGAATGGGAAAGGGCTGTGAAACAGTCAGAGCTGAAGACTCCCCATAATGACACCTTGGGATCTGTTCCAGTGATGACTCGATTCGGTTCTAATTGACGGGTGTTTGGAGGACAAAAAATGTGTTATTATACAGTTCATCAGTTATGGCTCTTACGTTTTCTTTAGAAGCTTTTGACTCTGCACACAATTTCAGCGTCTAACCAGAGCTATAGATGTGTGCCAGGGCACCCCTGGGGTCCCGAGCCAGGGGCTGTGCACCAGCGTGACCATCCTGTCCTTCCTAAGGCATGCAGGGGGTCAGGGAGGGGAACTGGCTTGGTCTGATCTGCAAGGTCAATGTACATATTCCCCATTATAAAACCAAGTTCAGTTTCCCCTGGTGGTGGTCAGCAAACTGTCATCAAAGCTACAGGAACTCTGAACTCACTCGGAAAGCTCATCCCTAAAGTTGTATTTTCATGCTATAAATTATTCATTTGTAATTGCTGCTGGCTCATAAGTGTTAGAGACCAAATCACTGACCAGAGGAAGCAGGGCTGTTAAAGGGAAACGTTAGTACAGGCACTGCTAATGCTGTTAAAGTCGGCTTATAAGGATTAGCATGAGCTTTGTTTCTTAACAGCCACTGCCGTTCTTGCACCTATTAATTGTTAAATATAACTATCACTACTAGTTCTATAAATCTGTCTACTGCAATTTTGCTTGTCATTATTTTATGCTTATATAGTAAACCCCTCAGGAAAGGCAATGTCTCATGACCTGCCTTTGTGCAGTATCTGTCCCTTTAGGGTGTCCAGTATAACTGGACCATCTTACAATTACTGGAATTTACAGGCTATGTAGTAAGATAACAAGTTCATAAGTGCTAATCTGGAATTTTCTGTTGATTCCCCAGAAAGGTGTCAATTGTGTGGAAGAGTAGTCAGGAATTCACTCATTCCTGTCCATTATTTTTACTGATTTATCATTACAGCTCCTTGCTGCATGGTTCAGGCCTTCAGAGACTTAACTATACCTCCCCCAGACAACTATTTCTGTGCGAAGTGAGACAAAATATAGGAAAGATTTGCTTTAGGCACCTAACTTAGGGGTAAGCCAGGAAGCTAGACTCCCTCTGTAGTCCACAGAAAAGGAGGTTTTGGGACCTCCAATCTCTGGCTGTTCTGCATTTTTGGAGGAATGTCCCACTCTCTCCACTGGCTCCAGTGGCCAATTTTTAACCAGCTTGTAAGGTTTTAGGTCAGCACGTCACAGGTCCCTCAGAGCTTCTGCCCTTGCAAAGATCTCTGCCTGCTCTGGTGGATGATTTGATTACTCCTGTTTTAATTTCTCAGGTGATCACTATAGGAATGAGCCCAGGGCAGGCCCTGGTCAACTTAGGTGCTTTTAATTGGTGATGTTAACACACTCCTGGCATCGCCCGTGGTACCTCACCGTCCTCATCTGCTTTGGGGCTGGCTGAAGGCAGCATCCCCATGACATAAGGATAAAGGGTGATCACGAACCCACAGCTGTCTTGGTTTGCAAAAACGACAGGTGCTCACAGAAGCTTTAGTTGTGATAACCATGGTTATAAAGGTCTTGGCTGAGACCTTCCATTCTCCAGACACAAACTCTCCTGTCTTCTTCTCCCAACCTTTGGGAGAAACCTTTGGTGGCTGTAAGCTGCAATGCTGACCCTGATGGGAGAGGCAGCACAGGTTTCTGCGCTGGCATTTTGCCATTTGGTTTGGCAGGATAAAACAGAGTGCCTCGTGCATAGGCTGGGCAGCAGAAACATGCCTTGCTGCAACTCATTCCTCTCTCGTGCTTGTTTTCAACCTTAACAATTTAAGCCCTGTCCTTTTATGGCACAGATTATGCTTTAATTGTGTGGGATGGTTACGAGGAAGCTCTAGGCAACACTTATCTGGGATGTTCTAATTTTTTCACAGAATAAAGGACTTCAAAGCACCTCTGTGTGATTAATGTGTTGAAGATGGAGTTCTAGTGTAATAAAATTAATGACATGTTGATGCAGTTTTAGGTCTTGATAATGAGTAATAGTTTCACTTTAAAATATGATCTTCTCCCCCTCCTAAGCAGAACCTTCAGAGCTCTGCAGGTCAAGGTTATTTTCTGTGCCATAAATGAATATATTTTCTCCATTATACTATAAATCAAAGTCTTACTTTAATGAACCTTCTGGTCTTTTTATGGTGTAAGTTTGCTCTATCAATTGAAAAGATAACTAAAAAGATTACCCTGGGCTTATGTTGTTTAAAAAAAGTTGGCAAACCAGCCTTGTACTGTGCTAAATTAAGCTCTCCTAATTAAACATATACAGTCGAAATGATGTAAGCCCTCCTTCTCCAGCGATATCTTTGCTTATTCACAGTTATTTCACTGTGTGAAGAAGTTATAGTCTCCATAGAAATGGAGAGTCCACAGATTTATTTAGTCTCTTTAGGCTCTGCTTCCAGCAGGAGGATTTGGATTTCTTCAATACATTGATCAGGGAATTCAAGCTAAAGTTTTAAAAATCTAATGGGGAATTTTGCACACTTTCTTTGAAAAGAAACGTTTTGTGTTGTCAGCTACAACTAGTGATCATGAAGAAGCCCAAGTCAGTTGTCAGATGGATATCACACTCTGCGGGGCTCAGAACTAACAACTAACCCTAAGAAAGATAATTACGGCAGCTGCAGGAATGATCCCAAGCAACAACATCTGATTTGCAAGTAAATGAGATAATCACCAACAAATAGGTCTTCTAGCCTCTAGGCAGCCGGAAGAATTGTATAAAAGCACTTGCAGCTTAAGGCTGTTACCTGCTTCTCCTAACTTTCTTCCATGGATTAAGTTAGTCTGATTGGGCTTATTCTTCTGACTGTGGCATCTTTAGTTTTAGTGCAAAGCTTTGTTACTCTCAGAATTGCCATAGCTGTCTGCTATAAACAAGTCTTTACTGCAAGCAGTCTGTTGTGGGCTTTGACAGATGTGGATTTGGGGAGATAATGTGGAACTTAGAGACCTGTATGGGTTTTAGACACTTTCCATTGCATACATGCGGGTCTAAATTCTCTCCTCTACTTTCTACAGTCTCACTATAGAAATACTTTGATACTGGAGATTATTTTTTTAGGATGGTTACTTGGCCAGATTCTCATCTAATCAAATGTTCATTCTTTCATATATGCGATGGAAGTTTAAAACTGTAACCATTTTCCGCCCTTCATGGATACACAAATTCATGCCTCCTGTGTGTGTTTAATGTCTGGGCAGGTGGAAATACATAGAAAGGCTCAGTTTTCAGAGTAGGGCACAAATCTATCCTAGAAAAATAACTCCATAAACAGGCACACTGGCACTGAATATTTTTTTCAGAAAATTAAGAGAAACTAGAATATCTGTGAGAAAGCAGTAGGACAGGCTGATCCCAGGTGCAATCTCAAATAGCAGCTCTCTTCTTCTTTATAGAACAAGACATTTTACCTTCAAGCCCTGTCTGATACCATTTACCACTGTAGTTGTGCTAATATTTGCTGTAGTAGGTTCTTTGACCACAAATATTTCTGTGAAAGGAGCTTCTTATTCTGTAGTTAATCTACACCTTGGGGCAAGAGGATGCACTGCAGTCAGTGCCCTGAGGGACACAGGAACTCACCTAATAAATAGAGGGCATCCCATCGGAGAGCTCCTGAGGGCAGACTCCTGATTCTGCACTGGCTCCAGGCACGACCACAGGGATTTAACACAGCTGTGCTCAGTTAGGGCTTCTGCTGAGCTCTGAAGTAGCCAGAATTTCTAACAGTGGTTTAAAACAGAAAGAATCAGGTCTAGCTTGGAATTAGGATGAAACTTGCTGAGGGTTTTTTGTTTTGTTTGCTTGTTTTAGGCTGGCTATTTACAGAAAGCAATCCATTCACAAGCCTGAGCAGAGCACCCAGCTGCCCTCTAAACTCCTCTGTTGCTCACATTGTTTGTTCATCCCAGGAGCAGGAAGAGACTGGCGGGTGACAGCCTTCACTGCAAGGAGCCGTGCGCCAATTGCAAGGGATCGGGTATTATTCTGATCGCCTCCCTGTGTTTCAGATTCCCCCACTTTCCAGAGCGATGCCTGACTGCGGAGACCCACGCATGCCACGCAGCAGCCCACGTGAGGTGACCTGCCCTCAGCCAACACCTGCAACGAGCTGGGTGTGACATCTTGCAATGACCCCAGAGCTGCCATTTACCCACCACCCATTGTCCTGACTTTCCCGGGACTGATTCCAGCTCTTTCCCGCAGGAAAGTGTCGTGGGCAGCCGTGGACCGCTCAGCATTGGCCACCCATTTGGTTCTGGGGCTGTTTTCGTTACAGGGTCTATGGAAATGCTGTTGCCTTAAGGGGCTCCATTCTGTTTGGAGGCCTAAATGGTTATGGGGGTGCATGTAATTACACCAGGTCTTACAATTCTGGATACTCATACTGGGAAGGGGAAATTGTAGCCCATACTCTTACCTCTGGTACAGCACCTACAGCTGAGGAAGCTGTGGGCCATGCTAAATACTTGACAGGATTTCACTGCACAGAGCAACCAGGGTGTGGAAAACATGGCAGAAAATCATGGATGGGAAACTGAGCCTGAGCCGAGCTGAGAGCTCACCGCTCTGACCGAAGCCAGCAGGAGCAGTGAGCTCTCAGCAGTGCCCAGAAAAATAGGTAGAGCTGGGCAAACTGCATAACTACACAAACACATGCAGGCCAACAAAAAAAAAAATTTTAGTCACAGTCCAGAATAGAAAAAGAATTTTATAAAGAAGAAAAAAAATCCACCTGGAAAAAAAAATTCCTTTTAAAATCTGAACTTCTAAAATTTAAAGCAGAGAGTAAACTTGATTTTTCTAAGAGAGCTGTCAAAGTTAAACAGTTCAGAATCTTTTTAACCACTTGTCCTTTTCAAAACTCTGTCTCCCCATTTAGACTACTTTAGCTGAAAATTTTAATTGCTCTAAAACTCCATCTTGGAGCAAACTTGCTGTTTATTAGAAAAATATAACCAACTCAACCTATAAGCATATTTTCCATTTTACACTTTAGGCTTTTGGCATCTCCTGTTTATACTTTTCCACCTTTGCATTTATTGCACTGTTCCTGGGGGTAGGCTGGATGTTCAGGTACAAAACCGGACCTGTGCACTGCAAATATCGAGGTGTCCTCAACACCCTTGAGGTTAAACAACATTCAGTTTAATGTCTCATAGGAATTTGTATGTTGTTTTGTGGCCTTCCACAGTGCTACAGTACAAAAGTAATGGAAACCGCATTTGCCTTAGTATGTCTACTTTAAAATGAATATATTGTAAAGGGGTAAAAATAGGACATAGAAAATAAATTATACAGCTGTAATGTGGAAAGCAGGAATTCTCATACCAAATGCAGGACTTAATATCACAAACTTTGTGATATAAAGGGTCCTGAAGTGCCTGTCTTTATTCGCTGTGTTACTGCAACTGTTAGCTCTGCTTCTCATGCCTATTAAAAGCCATATTGCATAGCACTGACCTGGTGTTCATTCTACCTACCTCTGTTTCAACGAAAAGTCTTCTCTTCCTTCTGAGCTCCGTATTTCTCTTCCAGATGATACAGTAAGTTTCTAGTAGTCACCAAAAGGCAGTTTTCCTCCAGTCACAAGTACTCAGTTACTTTGGAAATAAGAATCTTGGCCCTTCAGTTTTAGCAAAAACAGAATGGCAGAGAATAGCCGAAGAAAATAATGCTAAACCCATACCCACGGCACACCACTGCTCCTGTGCTGTTGGGTCCAGCCCCATGCAGAAGCTGAAGCCAGGGCTTTCCCAGGATAGAAATGGAAATCTAGTCCTGGTACTGGCCTTTGCAATTAGCAGAAGACTCGAAGCAGCAAATATGCTTTTAAGATGTAGTGATCATACTGAGGGCAACTCCTTTCTCTTTGCAAGCTAATGGGAGGATAAAGATAACCTCTGATCCAGGCAGTCTAGCACCATTGTTTAATCCTACCCCTTTCACCACAAATCCTTACAAAAGATTTCAGGGATGTCCACATTTTGTGGATAAGTGAACAACACACCCACAACCACCACGACACCTCATCCTTTGCTGTTGATTAACACCCAGAGGAGCCTGGGTCTCAAGCGAGGCATCATTTTAACATCATTGTGCAATAGTTTTAAGCTGAGGAGAAAAGGCAACCAGAAGGTGAAGGTAGTGATGCAATATAAACTTTAATTGAAACAGGACAAGGGTTTCATAGCAGCAAAACATGGCAATCTAGAGAGTACAGGATACATTTGCAGGGTTTACTGGGGGATGGATGCTGTTGTCTTCTTCAGGGGCTGCAGTCTGCAAGATGATCTTCTGTCTTTGTTGCATTTGCAGGATTTCAGAGTCAAGTTTGGTTTTCACCTGTTTGGTTTTTTTGTTTTGTTTTGTATTTTAAGTCCCAGATTATGTCAAACAGGGTAGGTCCCAGAATCAAACTGGAGCTTTGAGAAACTTTTCCACTATACACCAAAAGCCATGAAACATCAGTCCATATGAGAGGCTAGAATAAACAGGATCTAATTTACACTGATGCTTAGTCTTCTATAAACCACTTGAATTTAAATTAAGGCTTTTCCTATATTTCTCAAATAAATGACCCATCAAACACAGAGTTGGGATCTTGTTGGCAGATACCTAATCCAACAGGAAGGGAAATAGTGTCTAGGCTTGTTTCTCAGGGTGCCTGAGTGTGCCCAGCTCTTGAGGACCCCTGCTGCAGCCAGTATGCTGCCTCTCTGAAAGCCACGTCCCTCTGCTCACTTAAGGGCTGGGACTTTGATCTGGTCCCTGCTGGGTCCGGCTCCCCAGGGACTCCCTGTAGGGCTTAGCAGGGCCCGCAGCTCCCACTACGGTAAGTCGTGTACCTGCGGGAATAGCAGGGGTAGGAATACCTGCCCCCCAGGGAGGTGCCAGACCCGAAGGAGCTCCCATATCCAAAGGAGCTGCCTATCTCCACTGGGACGGAGGTGCCCACGTAGCTCTCCTGAGGGCAGGAGCTGAGGATGGGCCCTGGGAAGGTGATGGCCACGGGTGGTGGGAAGACCACGGCACGGGAGTCCCCGCAGGAGGTGACGCAGGGCTCATTCCAGGCATTCACGTATGGCGGGGGGCAGATCGCATCGCAGGGTGAGTAGCAGGCCTGCCTGTAGGAAGTCATCTTCCTCGCTGGAAGTAAGCCTGAAACACACAGAGTGGTGAGAGCACGGGTCAAGGGTGACAGGGCAGGTGCATTTGCAAAGGGGAGCCCTCATTTATTCAAACCATAAAATATTCAGAAAATTACTCTTCTATAGGTAAGTATAAAGTGTGTTTGCAATTCATACGCAGAAATAAATAAGACTAGATAACCTGTTAGAAGTCACCAAAGCCTCATTAAGGACAGGTGAGGATTAACCTAGCAAAAATGTATTTGAAACTGTTCCTAAAACTATTGTCTTCATTTGCAAAGCACTCCCAGGCATAGATAAAATCATTAAGCATTCTTCCTCTGTAACATGCTAGCAGCTCTTGAAGCCCCACGCTTTCCATATCAAACCTCCAAAACCACCAAGCTGAAACAAGAGTCTTTTTCTTATGAAAGTAACATTCTTCCAATAATAGACAAAGACATATTAAGTTCTCAGACAAAAATAAATTAAAACTCTTATTAAAGTGGCTTTTAAAGCCATAGAACAGATTTAACTGAAGTCAGACTTACTCAGTTCACCACCAAGGAGAAGCCAAGAAGAATGGTTTGAAAAAGCTCGGTGCCCCAACCACTTTTATATGGTTCCTCAGAGCAGCCCCAGGGTCTGAGCCATGCTTCGGGCATGCGGTCCTTCCTAGTTACAAAACAAACTTTCCTGCACTTGTCACGTCAAGGGGTGGAGGAATCTTTGCACGTTGTTTGCTGTTAAGCAATTATTTGAGTGGTATCACATCCATATTGCAGCCTATGGAAATCTTTCATCTCAAAATAGGGTCAGTATTCACCCTTAGTTTCTTTCTACTCATTGCAGAAATTAACTTCCTGCTTCCACTTGTCCAAGCTTCAAAGCACATAACTCAGATCCGTAGAACAGAGGATTGCTGATGTGACAAAATAGATTTTTTTTTTTTTAAATAACATATTGATATTGTCATGTTTGGTGTAAACGTTTTCAAACCTTTTAGGTGCAAAGGGAGAAGAAACCTAGAGACCTTTATACCACCTTGGCAAGGTACATTTCTGCTCCCTTTTTACCCTGACTCTTTTTCCTCAATAGGAGGGGGGAAACAATCTATAGACCAGAGGCCTCAGGCGCTTCAGTTATGGTGATCACCCTGTTCACAGCTACAGAGAAGCAGCTCTGTGATATAAGGGCCTTTCTGATGTTGATAGTGAGCTTCTACAGCCTATTGTGAAGGGATGGTGGAGAGGGGGGAAATGGGACTTACATGCTGCAGAAGTCTTCTTATTCCACTTCATTCCTGGTAAATATTATTATATATTGCCCTAGTTAAAAATAATATGAAAAAGGGCAAGGAAACCCTTGCTTAGAAATGCTAGGAAGGAATTAGCCTCATGCACAAGTTACTCCAAAACATGCCGCTTTTCACAACATACTAACACATTTTATGGTGGAAATTTGGGGCTGTCCTGTGCAGGGGCAGGAGTTGGACGTGACGATCCTTGTTGGGTCCCTTCCAGCTCAGGGCATTCTATGGCTCTATGAACTCCTTTGTTCTGAAACATCACGTTGGGCCCTTTCAGAGAGCGGATCCTGGTCTAGATATGTACAGGAGTTTGTAATAAAATTACAGCTGGAAAAATCGTACCCAGTTCCTCACCTGATGTAACAGACTGCAAACCAGTGAGGGGTCAAACACTGGGGGCCTCCTGCACCTACGTTTAAATTTGATGATCTTAAAGTATTTACACGTCAAAAATATTGCTTACAGCATTTAGTGTTTGGACAGCTGAATTAGATTACATTGATTATTCCCTCTTGACAGCAAAACTCATTTGAAGAACCATGTCCCTGCCCTACTTTGAGCTGTAATCTGCACTCCTGTGGATTTATCAGGAGGGATGGAAACGCTGTTTTCTTTGCTCTTTATTATAAACAGAGAGATTACCCTGGTCCTGCTCCTGAACCTAGTAGGGAGACTACCACATGGAAAACAGAAAATAACACCAAGTGTAGACCCAGTGCAAGATAAAGATGTCCCGGTTAAGGCACAGTGGCCTGGAGCACATTTCCAGTACCACCTTTGCCAAGAATTTGGGGAGAGGTTTTTAGACACCCTCATTGTCCTGCATGCATTGGGCTGAGAAAAACCTGCCGCCTGTGCTTGCTGCAGGAGGCTCTCTCCAGTGGGGATGGCAATCCTTCCTTTCACCATACCTAAAACTAGTTGGTTTCATTTATTGGTTCCTGACAGCAGTGACTGTCTGAGCTCTCTATTTTCATGGTATCTAGGCGCCAACCTCATTTACATAAGTTAAGAGATAATAGAATTATAATTATAAATAATAACACTAACAAGTACAAGACATGCCCGAGATCTCCTCCCAGAGGCTTAGTTAATTGCCAAGAAATGTTTGGTAAATTATTTGGCCTATGTCTTAATCACCTCTTCTAGAAATCATCAGTTGTAATTTCCCATTTCATGTGGGCGTTACACAGGCTTACACAAAGCAGTATTCTACCTGCCGGGGAAAGCGTTTAATATAGCACAAAACTGCAAAAGGAAAAGGTTAACTTGGAGGCAGAAGAAATCAGTTGAGAATTTGGCTGTGCTGTGCACCCAAAGTATGCCGTGATCTAGAAGATCAGTTTAAAGGAAATTAGTTTAATGTGTAAAACCCCAACCCCCCAGGATCTGTCAGGCCTGGGATGCAGCAGGGGGGAGTCCTCACACTGGACTCTCCAAGTCTTGCAACAATTCTCCTTGGTCCTGTGAAATACCTCTGGAATTAAATCTTTAAAAAGCCAGATGGATGATAGATAGTCAAGGCTGCCAATGCAGCGTTAATGGTCATCTGAGTTAGGGCATATTCTCAAAGGGATGATGAAGAACAAGGGGTGGTGAAGGATGCCTACAATCTGGACATCTACGACCTTTTTCTGTGTTTACAAGGTGGATGGTACCTTATCCATGACACTTGAAGGTCTGAGGATCCTGCAGGGCCAAGTCGCAGTTCCTGCTGCCAGAGTGAGCACAGTAGAGTGACAGAGCAGTGGGTATGGGAAGTAATAAACCTGTATTTTCTGGTTTCTAGCACGTGCCTTGTGGGATCAGCATCTTTAGGAAGGTAGGTCTACACCAGGCAGAGGTGTCCTAGGCTAGGAGTAACCAGTGTCCCTTCTAAAAGGAAGGGGCAAGGGGATCCTGGAAAGCATGGGCAAACTTCAGGATTCAGAGTGCAGCAAAAGGATCTCTATTCACTCCTTGCCACAAGCAGCTCACAGAGGCATTTTCCCCTGAACAGAGAGATAAATGCACCCTGAGACAGCAAGCCTGATGAGGATTACTGACTTCTTCCTCTCCTGAAATGACAGTCAAAATCTCTGATGGTCTGACTTGTGCAGTCTTGAAAACATTAAGTTTTCCACATGCTGAGGTGCTTGAAGTCCCGTCATAGCTGGGCTTAACTAACCACATTGTAGACATGTTTATCAGCCAAGACAAAAACCACAAGCTACAGCCTTGTTTTGAGTGGTCAGCGCATGATATGGCCTTGGAGACCCAAGACAGCAATGCCGAGCATAACGCCCTGCACGGATCGTGGATACAGTGGTAGAATTCCAGCATCTTCTCAAAAAGGTTTGTCAGACCTATTCTTCCCTCCACATCCTACCCCATGGGTGATGTTTGCCCACTTCCTAAAAGTCCTGGACCACACAGGTTCAAACACACCCAGGGTGCTATCCTGGGGCATACGTGTCATTGTGATGGGTAGCAAAACAGGCAAGTGGGATGCGCGTCTGCCTTTTGGACACCAGCCATGGAGCGAATACCACTGGGAAGCACTGTGAGCCCGCTCTCGCTGGGACCTCGCCCTGCACAAAGCCGGCTGCCGGGCGGGTGCAGGTGTGGCTTCCCCCGGCCAGAGACTACACAGTTAGGAATGCAGTTCTTGCTTTAAAAGACAGCATTTTCACAACACACCTGCGGTCTAGGTGGTTGTTACAGGAAAGACAATTGAGACATCATGGCAAAGTGTTTGTCTTCGCATCAGTTTCTGATTCAGAGGAAGAGCCGGGAAGGAAAATACAGGTGTGCCTATTCCTGCCATTGTTACAGTTAGAATTTGGGTGGGTTTTACATTCAGCAGCAGGTCCTGTCCTCCCAGGCCAGAGGAAAGGCAAAAAAGCTGTCTCCATCCAGAATAAATAAAATAATCATGGAAATTAAAAAAAAAAAAAATCCAACAGTGGGTCATACAATTTTACAGAAGCATCACAAAGGGCAAGGAGAAGCTACTGACACAGCCAAGCATCGCATGCACTGGGCCTCGCTCATAGGAGATGGCCTGTCGCCATTAAGTCCACAAGGATCACTTAAGAGAGCAATAAATTCTTTCAGGCGGAAGCCAGAAGTAAGGTAGAGCAAAGCAGACCACTCAAAATCCCAGCAGTCTGCACCGCCATCACCTTCGTGCCTTGTGCTGATTCCATCTTTGTTTTGTTCTTTACTGTTTATTTTCCTATGCTGCATTTCCTTCAAATACTTTGATGAAATCAGTGAAAGAAATAAACTGGGATTAAGAAAAATAAACAGAGAACATGGGGGAATAGTGCAGGGATATCTGCTTTTCTCCTGCCAGTCCACAAAACCACAGCTTGGTAGAGGGCAGGGACAGGACTGTGGCCACCAGCTCCCTGCTTAGATTTACTCAGTGCAGCTTAACCACTCCGGCACTTTGAAGATGTAAATAATATTTTCTGCTGTGTCATCTGTGGCACAGTTCTATGAAACCTCGGGAGAAATGGCTCTTAGATGCACATCGTTACGCAGTTTTCCTCGTGCATCTCTCAGTGTCAGCTAGAGACCTGCAAGCAGAGCTGTTACATGTCTATGACACGGGTCTCTAATGTCTCTGACATTTTTGTTTTTCCCCAGAGTGACCCTAAATAGTTACAAACCCCCTATGACCACCTCACACCCCTAAATTACCTCCGATTCTTCTGACCAGGGTAGGGATTTTAAGGAAAAAATAAAACAGCTCTGGTGATGTTACACCTCAAAATGGCCATCTAGAAAACCTTCATTCTCTACACTTGCAGAAAATTCAGGGGTGGTGTGAGTGTCAGTCAGCTGGTAAAGTTTGCTGAGGGTACTCACAACCTTATACCAAAGCTGAACATATAAAACTAAGGTCACCTACAGCAAAATGCTTCCAGATTTAGGAATTATGAAACTATTTAAAGATTATGCATAAAAATTAACCCATGTGAAAATAAGAGCAATGGGGCATCCTGAGCAATCTTCTGCTGTCATATAAGTCCCTGCCTAATAATTTATAAACATGTTTTCACAGACTGCTTCAAGTTGAAAAGGCTGAAAAGGCTTCCCTGGAGATGGACTCATGTCAAACTCTTACAAGAATCATGGTTTTAGCAGAATATACCATTAACCATTAAAGCTGCTCTTCTATCTGCATTTCAATACTTGGGAAACTATTGAGTAAATTTAATCTTAGCCAAGTTAACAGGGATCATATAACAAGAGGATTGTCCGGAAAAAGATTTGACAGTTGAGCACTATTTTCCACTTAAAGTCCTTGTGTATATGAAACAACCTTGCTCATGAGGACCTGCTGTTTTCCCCAACTGATTTTGTTGCATATTCAGCTCATTTTGATGATGCAAAATATTTTCTGACTTATCCTAGTTACTGCAGTGTTCCCTGCTTCCTCATGTTGTTACACATCTCCTGGTTTGCTTCCTTTAAAAAATTCAGTGACCAGCTCCTTCCTGGTATCAATCCACTCCCTTTGCTGGTTTTGGGTGGGAATGACTGAAGCTCTTTTTTTGTGGTTGTTTGACTTTTACATGCTTCTCCATCTTAAATAGTATTAGGCTCCTGGCTTCATGGTCCGTGATGCCACAATAACACCCAATGGAATTTATTGCTGTAATTCCTTACTTGCTGAGGGTCCGTGAGCTGAATCCTTTGCACCCCCCAGATGACTGGCCACTGTCAATTTGACTGATGACTGTGTTACTCAAGGAGTCGAGCCCCGATGGCCATCAGGTCACTGCTACTTAACACTTTGCCCTGGAGAATCCTATTAGAAGGCAGTGATAATGAACAAAATCAGATGGAGCTTCCCCTCTCCATATGTGTCTCCTAGACTGTATGGGCAACAGGAAGAGTTGAGGGATAAAGGATTTATTGGTTTCTCAGCATCACTGAGATCCTTCTTGAAGACATCTTCTAGAGCGATCATTGATTTTTCTCATGCAACTCGAGACATCTTGAACAAATTCTGATTCCCTCTTGAAAAATGCTCTGTGCCACTGGCTTCTGAAAACAAGGCTGCCTGTGTCCAAGAACACAGATATTGATCAGTTCTGAAAACATTAATATTGAGTCTTGAAGTGAAAACATGCATGGGAGAGACAGCTAGATGCAAAGTAACTGTGTTGGAGTATTTTAGGAAAACATTGCTGGAATCATTATGGAGAGCATAATATAAACTGAGACCAGCTAAAATCAGTGGGGTGACATTCAGCTGGCGCAGATGAGGGTCTGGCACTTAAGTTTGGAATGAAGTTTGTCCCAGAGTACACATAGATCTAACTGTAAAGCAAAGATGAGAAAAAAAATGAAGGAGGGGAGTAAAGAGCAGCTCTTAGAGCCTGAGCAAAACCTCTCTTCAGACCGTAAATCTCCCTTTGCTTTGGCTGTTGAAGGGAAAAGATCCATACAAGAAGCGCATGCAGGTCTGGAGTGCGGTTTAAAGTCAGCAGCATTTCTACGATGCATTAACTAAATATTCATTTTCTGCCTCACAGTGAATTACACAGATCTGCTGGCTTGTTGGTGCCGGCATATCAGACCCTGACTGGGCAGCTGAAGTGGGGATGTGAAGCAGGCAAAATAAGTAGACTTGCACCCTGGAGCTTCAGGGTTAGTATTTACAGTCTGTCCCCCATCTCTGAGTGGATTTTAAAGAGATAAAATATAATACAGTTGTCAACCAGATGGTTTTAACGTAACTGAACTACCTCTCATTACTACAGAAGGGTGAAGCCTGGGGATTGTTTCAGAGAGGCTGAAATCTAATGAATCTGGACATGAGCAAAGAGTTGAGAGAGGCATGACATAGTAAGGTGTAAAGGAAAGCAGGGAATTGCCTAATAACTACAAACAGTGAGCAAAATAATTACATGCTGTGAGGCATTATGTGTAATCACTTCTGGTTTGAATCTAATCAAACACCACGTGCAAGGGATGCCTCAGATCCTCCAGAGCATCAGAGGAACAGTATAAAAAGCACACACTGCTCACATCTCTCCCAACAGCTTACCCTGACCTCTCCTCTGGGACTCGAGTAAGTTTTTAATTCTTTGCGCCTTTTTCATATGCTCTTTTAAAAATAACTCTAACTGAATCCCACATAAATGTATGTCCTAGCACTAACAGGGCTAGCGTCTCTGTAAAAGCAACTTCACTGATCCCACAGAGAGCTGGGAATACTGCAGTCCTTGCTTCAAGGATTCACATCTTTTAGCTCCTAAAGCCATTACAGAAATGAGCTGCAGCCTGATCTTGGCTTTAGTAGGTGTAACAGGTGGTCCTATAAGTCCTGTCCTGTGGTTTAATTACTGAGAAAGGGGTCTGGGTGAGACAGTCATTGGTCTCATGGAGTACAGAAGGGTTTGTGCTCTTTCACCAGGGAAGGCAACCGAAGCAAGCACTGCTACGATGTAGCCCTTTGGGATACGTTCTGACACATTATGTATAGACATGTCAAAAGTTTTTGATATGCACATGAAAGTTAGGAAGAGTTGAGAGTCTGGCAATGCTGGAAGATAAATGTAACTTAAGCAGTGTAACTAAAAGGTGGAAGAGAGAGCCAGGAATGATGAAGCCACATCTCCTCTGCTCAGGAAGCTACTCAAGTGGGTACCTTCCTCATCAAATATGCTTGAGTGCCTGAACATAAATCTCTGACCTGCCATTGAATTGCTTTACACATAATCTCCTGCCTTTCTGTGTTTCAGATCCACTTCCACCACAGAACAATGTCCTCCTACAGACAGCTGTGCAGCTACCAGTGCTCCACACCCTGCCAAGTGGCCTGCCCACAGCCCATCGCCAGTGCCTGGAACGAGCCCTGTGTCACATCATGCGGTGACTCTAGGGCAGTGGTCTACCCACCCCCTGTTGTCATCACTTTTCCTGGGCCAATTCTCAGCTCCTGCCCTCAGGAAAGCATAGTGGGATCCTCAGCACCAGCTGCCATTGGGAGCTCACTTGGCTATGGGGGATCATATGGCTACAGAGGCTCTTTTGCTTATGGGCAATCACAGGAAAGCAAGTTCTCATACCCTTATTATTCTCAGGGATTTAGCTGCTATCGCTCTAGGTGCAAGCCCTGCCAAACCCAGCAGGAGTATACTTGCACCAAGACTAGTCAGGATACTGAATGCAAGATCCAAACTCAAGAGTAAAATGGGCTTTTAGGATGCTGACATAAAAAGGCTGATTCTTGCTAATGCTTCACATTGTATTTGTGCTTGTACCTTCTTAGGTATGTCTCCTTTCTTGGCTATACATGTGTTCTTCTATTCTTCCCATGGTCCAAATTTTCAGATGCATTACTACTCCTTCTATGTTCAACCTAACATCGTTTTACAAGAAGCATAACGGAACAGTTTATTTACTGTTATTTCTTCCACTTGACTCTGCCTGATGGGAATCAAGAGTTATGTCAACAGATGAGAGCTGGACCCCATCACCAAACTCAGTGCCCTGAAAGAAGAACACTGTGCTTGAAATGAATCTTCCTGAAACAAGAAACCTCATCTGTAAAACCCTCAAATTCCTCATTTTCTGTATGATCTTGTTTTGCTTTTGTAAACTTTCCTTCTCTATGACCCATTAAAAAAATCAGGCTGCATCATAACTTCAGCATTCTGGTTTTGCTTTGTGTCTCTTTTTATGAAATAACACAACTGAGGAAGTATCCTGTGCCAAGTGGTGGCACTTCCACCATAGTTTAGCCCTGTAGCCAGGAGGGAACGAGGACCTTAACTGATCAAAGCCATCACATTAGTCCACTGCTCAGCAATGAGTTTTCCCATGTTATATGCCTGCTTTAGACCTCACACTGCACCAATTCATACTGTTAGAAAATTACTGGAGACAGAAGACAATACAGGGAATGGAAGGGAGGCTTACCGTTGTCTTCATGCCTAGATACTTGCATGCAGGAAGCGTGACAAGAGAGCATAGGACGCTTATTGGAAAGTAGCAGCTAGCCAAGCTCACCTGCCACAGCACAGGCAACACTCAGCAGTCCATAGAATGACATAGTTGGCTATATCTTCATTGCATAGTCAATCCTCCCTGTTTATTTCTACTGAAATCACCACGTGATAGTCTAGGTCTGGAATTCCACTGAAGTGCTGAGAAGAAAGGCTATGTGCTCTGCAGTACTCTGCTAAATAGGGTGAATAACAACAAGCAACAGCTGAGGGGCTGCTTGGCTCATTGTTCTATTTACCTCAAAGCAACTTTTTATTGCTTCCAGCTGGTCCCTGAACACTGCTGGACCACTACTCCCTATTTATTGAGACTGTTCTGTATCTATTTTTCTTTACTGCTGTTTTCTCTGGTCATCTGAGTAGCTCTTTGAAATGTGACTCTGCTGACCTTTAGTGCTCCAATTTCTGCTTCTTTTTTCTTAGGATGCTGCCAGGAGACTCCTTTACTTTGCAGAGTAATAAGAAGTTAAACTAGCAAAAGATATCTTCTCTTGGGCATTTATGATCCCAGCTGACGCAATTTTATGGTCTAAGAAAGGTAGATATGAAAGTACAGAGTAGGGGACTGGATCCAAGTTTCCTGTATCTTAGACTGGGGTTTCATTACCAGCTAATATTCTGTCTCTAAGTGTCTCTGGGAAGTTTCCTCTGCTGCCGTGCACCATCTAATATTATCTCTTTACTTCTTTATGTTACATAGAAGCATAACATAATCTAGTTAACTTTTTATTGACAGTATATGGAATTACAGTAGTTCTAGTAAAAAACCATGGAAAGGAAGGAAAGTAGGGATCAGCTGTTAAAATATTTTTGGAGTGGCTATTTAGTACTTCATGCTGGCCTTGAAAATTTTATGTAAGGGTCGGGCAGTTCTCTTACACCTGGATCCTTTTAAAGATTAAATCAGGCACACAGGCAAGCTCTACATGTTATAAGCAGAGTTTCCTGATGAATGAATCCATAGGCATTAAATAAACACTGTCTGTAAGAGCATAACACTCATCTACAGATGCCTAAGATAAGGGGATGGTTTGATTCGCTTGGTTTGCAGAGGTTGCATTACCCCAAAACAGAGAAGAAAACAGATGAATGTTATTTGGATGCAATTATAAGTGTTTATTAGGAACAAAAAGTGTACATTTTAGCAAAGTAAAGGAAAAATACAAGATGGACTTCAGTGTTTTCAGAAAGGGCCAACTTAATAGCCTGCATCAAACTGATTTATTTTCAGCACATTGTTCTTCTTTCTTGGTTCATGTTTCAAATGGACTGGACAAATCACACAAGGTGACATCTATGGATCTTTCCTATTAGACATATGGGTATCAAAATAAAAGATTACCAAAGAAAAGAATGCATGGTCCCAAACAATTAAAAGCATACTTGGACCAGTTTTCAGTGATACAAGGGCTTAGTGCTGTAACAGTGAAAACAGACTTT
Organism: Phalacrocorax aristotelis; assembly: GCF_949628215.1. Classification (NCBI taxonomy): domain Eukaryota; kingdom Metazoa; phylum Chordata; class Aves; order Suliformes; family Phalacrocoracidae; genus Phalacrocorax; species Phalacrocorax aristotelis. The sequence goes on from NC_134300.1 coordinate 2,110,522, forward strand.
GCATAATCAGTAATTTAGTTTCTAAGAATGGAAAAGATACATTTGAGAAAACTGACATTAAAGCAAATAGAACATAAGGACAAGCAGAAGGGCAGTTCCCATAGGTGCTGAGCAGCACCCATAGGTCCCAATGGATAAGGTGGGAGTCGCAGGTGCCCAAGGCTTTGGAGATCTTCACAGCTCAGCTGCACATCCAGGTCTTGCCTTCAGTTCCCCCGCTGTTTCTCTTGCCATCCACACCTTCTGACGTGCTTAACACGGCCCACAGCCCCCATAGCGCTTGCTCAAGAACTGGCTGGAGGAGGACAAGGAGCCCCCGTAGACAAGGGAGCCCTGCAGGCCCCTGGGGCGGCCCAGCCCCACGGGGGTCGAGCTGCCCACGTAGCTCTCCTGAGGGCAGGAGCTGAGGATGGGCCCTGGGAAGGTGATGACCACAGGTGGGGGGTACACCACGGCACGGGAGTCCCCGCAGGAGGTGACGCAGGGCTCGCTCCAGGCGTTGGCAAAGGGCTGCGGGCAGGCCACCTCGCAGGGTGGGGAGCAGCGGGAGCTGAGCTGCTGGCTGGAGGACATCCTTCGGGCAGGGAGCTCAACCTGCAATACACCAGAGAGCCTGAGGCAACCCGTGACTCGCGAGCTGCTGTGCAGACCACCCCGCTCTGCCTCGCCAGCGGCAGGGAGGGGGCAGGGAGGGCTCAGGACGTGCCATGTGGAGTTGCTCTACTAAGGCTCAGGTGCTTTTCCTCTCTCTTTCTCTTTCCCCTTCCCTGCCCTCCTTCCTCCCTCCCAGGTAGCTCCTCTGTGCCCTCCCAGTCACTCTGCACGCTGAGCACTGCCCAGGCCAGCTGAGAAGCTGTGCCCAAGTGCACCAGTGAGTTCACCCTGAGCTCAAGAGTAGAAGCACATGGACTGAGCCCCATCTTGGCTGAACCCCTGTTGCAGCAGCTGCGGTGCAACTTGGACAGATCTGCAGCTGCCCTGTTTGCCGGTGAGAATATCAAGGAAAAAGCGTCTTCATACAAAGCTAGGTGCTGACACCATTGCGGTTCAGACTGCCTGTGCAGGAGCTGGTTAAAAATAACACAAACCCACTGTACCTAAGGATAAGGAAGGTAATGAAGGGATCAGACTTACCTGGATCAACGAAGCGGAGATGCGAGGAATCTCTGCGATCTGATGAATTCTGAGCCAGAAGCCCTTATATACCATCTCCTGATTGCCTGGAGCGGTTGAGACATCCGTTGTGTTTCAGGTTTATTTTGTTACAAAACACATCAATGCATGTCACTCCCCAGGCTTCTATGACTGTTTTATTAATCTTCGGACAATTATCAGTTTCTTCCAACACCCTCTTGTTTCTTCCTTAAACTTTTCGAAGCAGTCTCACTTCCTGCAGCATTTTGCTGATTTTAACAATGTGACAAATATTTTTGAAAACTACCTTATTTACGCAATTGCTTTGCATAACCAGTATTTTTCAAGCACTCCCCAGTATCACAAGTAGTGCAGTGCACTGTAGGCTGATTTTCTTCTCTAAATCACTGCTGGTATTGAGCTGAAGCACTATAGTGCTTATACTTGGAATAAAGTTGGGAGATTTACTCCATCTGCCTTGTTCCTCATCCCAACTACACACTGATACAGCACACTAAGCACAGAGGTGATTTGTTTTGTGAATTCTTGCAGATGTTCCGTATTTTCTTTTGCCTCTGAATAGGAAACCACAACTGCACATTCCCTCTCATGTCCCATTCACACCATCACCTCAATTTATGCAGGCTAGCACATCCTTCTGGCCGTGGCAGTATTAGGACTCTGTGTCTGATGTGAGGAAAATCCTTCAAAAACTATTAGAATAGTGAGGGTTTTTTTACTTGGATGTGAATAGACTAGAGCAAGACAATCCCTTAAAGGCACACAGGGGAGCAGGAAGTTTTATCGTGTGTTACGGGCCACCTGAGGTTGGGGTCTAGCCCCGTGTGCTTCTTTTTGTCCCCAAGGAGAGACCTTATTGCAAGAGCATACCTGAGGGACCATGGCTGAAAGCAGAGGGAGCTGAACATGAAACTCCTAACCCCTATAGGAGATGGCTGCAATGCCACACCTTGCCTGGGTGTTTGCAGTGTCTCAACACTGACCTGCAGCAGGACAGGAAAGGGATTAAAAGTCTTGCATATTCCTTGATATTCCCAGAGAAAATGTAATAATGGTCCCTAAGAAGGTAAAAATATATCTGGAGTTAGAACATTGAAATGAACATAATAGAGTATGAAAACACAAGCTTCAGTATCTGTAAGAAAATAATTAATAGACATACTGCAAACCTGGGGAAGACAGCTGAGTGATTTCTAAGAAGGAGGAACCTGTGAGACACTGAGGAAAGCCTGAGCTGAGTAATACTTGCTAACAGTGAGCAAACTTTTTGCATGAATGAGTTGAGGAGTGACGTGTAATCTGTGTGTTTGGGAATCAATTAAGATCTTATTAAAGAGGTGTCATAGACCAGCGGGCAGCCCAAGAAACGGTATAAAAAGGGCTCACAGCATAGATAGCTTCAGACGGCTGCTCTTTACTTCTCCTCTTTGGTGCCTTGAGTAAGTCTGACCCCGCTTAACCTTTCTGACTTAAAGCATTGCACTTGAGTAGGTTTAACTGAATCTTTCAGAAATACTCTGCTTGTCTTGCTTATGCCTCTTTTTCCTTAAAAATGCACCTCTTTTGCAGGCTTTGGTAGATGTAGTGGGTTTTGCTGCAAAACCTGGTGATGGGTGATGTCCAGCTTGTTTGTCACAGGTCGTTTTTCGGGGTGGCCAAGCCTGGGCAGTGCTCAGCATGCGGAGTGACTGGGAGGGCACAGGGGAGCTACCTGGGAGGGAGGAAGGAGGGCAGGGAAGGGGAAAGAGAAAGAGAGAGGAAAAGCACCTGAGCCTTAGTAGAGCAACTCCACATGGCACGTCCTGAGCCCTCCCTGCCCCCTCCCTGCCGCTGGCGAGGCAGAGCGGGGTGGTCTGCACAGCAGCTCGCGAGTCACGGGTTGCCTCAGGCTCTCTGGTGTATTGCAGGTTGAGCTCCCTGCCCGAAGGATGTCCTCCAGCCAGCAGCTCAGCTCCCGCTGCTCCCCACCCTGCGAGGTGGCCTGCCCGCAGCCCTTTGCCAACGCCTGGAGCGAGCCCTGCGTCACCTCCTGCGGGGACTCCCGTGCCGTGGTGTACCCCCCACCTGTGGTCATCACCTTCCCAGGGCCCATCCTCAGCTCCTGCCCTCAGGAGAGCTACGTGGGCAGCTCGACCCCCGTGGGGCTGGGCCGCCCCAGGGGCCTGCAGGGCTCCCTTGTCTACGGGGGCTCCTTGTCCTCCTCCAGCCAGTTCTTGAGCAAGCGCTATGGGGGCTGTGGGCCGTGTTAAGCACGTCAGAAGGTGTGGATGGCAAGAGAAACAGCGGGGGAACTGAAGGCAAGACCTGGATGTGCAGCTGAGCTGTGAAGATCTCCAAAGCCTTGGGCACCTGCGACTCCCACCTTATCCATTGGGACCTATGGGTGCTGCTCAGCACCTATGGGAACTGCCCTTCTGCTTGTCTTTCTTATGCTCTTTTTGCTTGTGATGTTATTGCTGTAAACCTGCGCTTGGTTTCTCTAAATGTGTGTTTTCCATTCTGAGAGTGTGGGTGAGAAATTGGGTCATTTTGTGCTTTAGCCTCTCTGTGAATACATGTACTGGTTTTCTGTTTTTATGTTCAACCTAGAAGATTTAACAAAACTTGGATCAGGGAAGTTGCTTTGCTCTCCCATGTGTTAGGCTTATGTGCTCAACAAAGCCTTCCTGCATGCTGCGAAGCAGAACTTGGTCGGCAAAATTAGATTTGCCATAGGGAAAAAAGAGCACCTTGTGTGAATCATTCATTGCTTGTTGATGAATTGCTTGTAATCAGGTCTGAGAAACCAGACATATTCCTTCAATATGTTTTATTTGTTATTAGTGCAAATGCCATTTCTTGTTCCTAATAAAAATCATGCTGCAGCCTAATATTAGCATCCTCTTTTTGTTCCATTCCAGCCTTTCTTCACACCTCTCTCCCTTACATCCCTGTATTAACTGATGATTACAAATGCACCTATACACATAGGGCCTGGATATGTCCCAGTAGCTGGAACCAGAATCAGCATCTTACATGGTTAATGCCATCATAAAAATGCCTTTGCAATGGGAAGCGTTTGTGCTTCAGGACTCCGTCAAAGAATACATATGCAGAGTGTTGTTGTTAGGGTTAGACTATGCCAGTATTTCACACAGATGTATTTTTATATTCAAATAAATACATCCACTTTACTTTTTTCCTCAATTTATGTCCGTGTTGTCCCTGTGCACAAGGGGCTGGCTGAACCTCACACACTGTGTTTTGAAGAAAACACCAAAATCATGTCTTTGGGATACATGAGAATATCGCCTAGAAATACTTTAATAGCAGGCTGCATTAAGATGGCATCCTGTGCCTGATTAGGCTGTTAGGGTTGTATTCTACTTATATCAGACAAAAGAGTCTGTTGTTACACAGTCATATCATCAGAATTACACAAGCAGTTCTGATTAAGGAACAGTTTTAAAAAAACCAAAGCCTCCAAAGGAACTGCTGGAAACTGGAGAACCTCTCTGCTCCCAAGGAAGCTGGAGACAGTTTGGTGTCATCTCAGAAAAAAACAACCAGCCCTCTCAAAGAGATTTTCATCTTGACAGCAGCACTATCTCAGGAGGTCCCAGATACGCATCAGTAATTCTCACCTGGAAATGGCACACAGTTTTTAAGACAAGTTGAGGGTATGCCAGCTCAGAGACATGAATACACCTCATCTAGAGGTGTCTGAGATAACTCTGATTTACTCAGCTTGAGTCACGCTCTCAGCTAAGCCACAAGAGCGCAGTGCCGAGTCTTGTGTCATCCCTATAAATATTTATTTTATGCTTCCAGCTAGGTTTCGTGGCCATTCAGCAACTGAGTTTAATGTGTCGACATCAACACCAGTCATGGTTTTTGGCTCGAAGTATAGACATACCGAGGCATAAATATTATTCTTTAAGAACTTAGAAATACTGTTCCTCAAACAGAAGGTGCTACTCAACCTCTCCTTGTTGGCAGTTACTCCTTTTTCGTTGTATTCTTCTTCTCTCAGATGGCTCATCCACTCCTGTGCTGTTATTTGACTCCTCCTAGGGTGTAGTAGACATGCCAGTACAACCTGGGTGTGCTGTGTTAACAGGTGAGACAAATTTCACCCACACTGTATGAGATGCACTCTCAGATGGATGACTCCAAAGCTGGCCACCATGGGCTCGGAAGAATTGCACAGAAATACCTGGGCAGCCTGAGCAGGATTTGGATTTCAATTAGAAACTGAAACGAAGGATGTCCCTTCACTATTCTTGGCTGTGATGTTCATCCAAGCTAGCCAGGAAGAGTTTTTAGTCACACTTGTAAAGATATAATCCAAAATCAGTTTATGGAAACTTTTGCAGATACATTTGAATGTCTTTTCTGATGGTGTTACAATAAAATTCTGTGCTTGGTATAGCTAAAAATATTTTGTGCTGATTTAGTAAATGGGTTTGATGATTGTTCATGTACAATGGGTCCATATGTGCCACAGTAGCACTGTGATTTGTCATGGGAGGAATCTGTGCAGAGGTAGTCCATATGCCAGGCTAACTTTGCTTTCCACAGAGCTATTTGTCTCTGAATATGTTACTACACCATATTTGCACTGGCAAAAATGGTTGTGAATGGTTTGAGTCAGTAAAGCACGCGAAACTTCAGTTATACGGAAAAAAACATTAAGATGGCACCCAGATGCCACTTTGTGATCCCTAAAATTACAAAAGCAAAGCAGGTGGCTCTAACCCCAAACATCATGAGTCCACAGAAGCAGTTTGGGGTGTCAGCAGTATTGGTACTGGTATGTACCTCCCTTTGCCCTGTCAGGAGGGTAGGATGGTTAGAAGAAGGATGCATCTCCAAGAATTATGTGATTCATCTGCAGGTATCTGTAGGTATATGTCATCACTGTCATCACCTGCTTCCAGACAAAGTGAAACCAGGTGTGGTTTAGGCAGGAGGAGCAGACCGGATGGGTTGTTTCCCCACAATGTCTTCTTCCCTTTGATTCTATTCCTGTTTCTTGTTTATGTGAATCCTGTACCATAAACTATGAGTAGCTTTGAAGGGTGTCTCCACAGGCATTGCTAGGAAACAACATGGAAGGAAATCCCAAGGCAGCCCCAGAAAAAAGGCTTCCTCAGCCTTCTTGCATGGCACTGCGGTACTGGTAACAGTTACCCAATGCCCATGGACAAACTGGAATAAAATTAACATTTTAGAACAGAAGTCTCAAGGTTACTGAAAACCAGCCATTCAACTTTAAATTTTGTAGTAAGGCGATGGAACTTAGAGGGGAAGAACTCATCTTCTTGAGGTTAAAAAAGTGTTTGTAAGTTGTGTCAACTTGGGCACACAAAATGGATGGACACTATTGGAAACAGTTTTATCAGCAAATAACTGAAGAACAGAAGACAGGGTACTGGATCTGAGGAATAAATCTGCTGAAGCAACCAATCTTCCGCATCAGCTGAAACTACACTTTAAGATTCCAGCCCAAGATTTTCCTAGGGTGATGCATGGCTTCACTCCCTGACCTGTTTCATCCCAAAACATGAATCTTTCATCAGTCAGGAGCCCTGAGGTCTTCAGCAATGATCCCATGGCATCCCTGACAATGAAAGCTGGACATGAACTTCTCATTGCTTGAGGCTCCTGTCCCTCATGCCGGGGCTGGACAACAGCAACTCCCTGCTTATGGGTTAGTTCACCTGTACTTTCAAAGCTTGAAGTGGGATGTGCGCTTTGTGGTTGTTTCTTGGCCAGGAGGATGGGAGCAAACAATCCCCATTTCCAAACTCAGTAGGAAGGTATCTATGGAGTCTAAAGTGCCTCATATCAGAGTCATAGGAATTAATGCGCGTGGGTATGATGGGTTAAATTTCACAATGCCCCCTTACTGGACCATGACTTGGAAAAGTGTGGTAGTATCACAGGTATGTCAGCATATTGTGTTTATGGATAAACTTCTGAGCAATCTTTGCTCCATGAGGCAATCGGAGAAATAGGAAAAAAGCAAAGAAAGATAAAAAATTGCTCTGCCAGAGTAATGACAAAACGCAACAGTAATCACCATTGCCGATCAAAAGAATTGCATTATCTGGGGCAGTTACAGGTGGAGTGAATTTTTATTTGATAATGCATTAGGACATCATACGTGAAGAATGTTTCATATCCTCCAGGTTGCCTAAGAAAAGCTATAAAAGCGCTCCTACTTCTGAGCTGCTCTAACCATTTCTCCTGACTTGCTCTTTGCTGTGAAGGGGTAAGTGAGCCTGACACTATTGCTATTACAATGCTGCTGTAACAACGCAGGATTTTAACTGAAACAAAGCTGTGATTCTTAGAAATGTGTGAAATATTTGAAGGTTTCTTTCAGAAAGGGCTGCTTCCTATGTATGCAGTGGCAGGCTCTAAAAATGCAGGAGTTTTCAGAGCCATTGGAAGTTTGGCTTAAGCAAACTTATTTATAGTGAGGTTTAGTGAATTCCTATTTCCTCCAGCCTGGCCATCCTGCCTTTATGGATCTGCCTTACTTTGTTCACAGTGTCTTGTAATGGCCAGTACTAAGAAAAGTTACCTCTGAGTCTCAGACTGAACTGGGAAGGCACCATTAGCAATGTTTTGTCCTGTTCTTTGTGATTTTTTCTGAATTAATTGGAAGCCTGTCATGCATTGCATTATGTACTTGTTGTGGCAGGGCTTTATTTCTTGTCTTTATTCCCAGCCTTTCATCTTATGGGTTTTAGTAAGGCAGGACAGAGATCAAGAGGAGCTGCCAATCAATTTTATGAGTGATCAAGTGATCTTATGATTAAGAAAAGGACTCCGCAAAACTAGGCACAGCTCATAGTTCTGCCACAGTGATCTGTCACCTCAGTCGTCTTAGCAGGACAGCTAGGATCGCATTCATAGGAGTCCTAGTTATACTGGAAACCTCACTGGTACTGCATTCCTACCCAAACATGGGATATTCCAAGGACAGACTCTTTATGAGCTCTTCAGGGATGTGGCTGCTGCTCATTTTATCTGTGTAAAGAACATGCAGGGCAGCCCTGGTGCCAGCTGTAGCATCTGAAAGACTGGGGAATAACACAGCCATTAACAACCAGGCTTGCCTGAATTTTAACTCCCTCTCTTCTGTTACCTCACCAAATGGCTCTGGGCAATGCATTCACTTCTCAGCCTCAATTACCTCTTCCTTAAAGCTGGAACAACAACGACTTGCCTCATACAGTTGTAATGCTTACAGGTGGTGCAGAACCAGCACAGGATGTTACTGTATAAGTGCTAGACAGTGTTTCTGTTCTTTTCTATGGTTATTTGTAAAAGAAATGGTCAAGTGTCACAGTATGTCAGATTCAAAAGGGAACAGCGGAAAGGAGAAATGGTGAAGGGTAGGGGGATAGCTCAAGTTCAAATACAGTTTCTTTGATTGTTAATGATGTTTGTAATGTATAAAATTGGCTGCACAATTAGGAGCCAAAAGAAACGGGGATTGTTGTGGGGAGAGGAGATGTTCTCATGTTCTGGCATGAGAAGATGAGAAAAGGGACATGGCTGCTGAGACAAAACTGAAATCTTCAGTCTCCTTCTGGTCTTCTTGCTATCTTTCATTCTTTCTCTTCCAAGCACAATCTCCATTATATTGGTGCCTGAGCTTTCAGCCTTGTGTTGCCTCGGTGTTGTGTGTTTCAGATTTACCTCCATTCCCAGAAGATGTCTTCCTACAGACAGATGATCAGCTCCCGCTGCCTTGCACCCTGCGATGTGACCTGCCCGCAGCCGATTGCAAATGCCTGGAACCAACCCTGTGTTACGTCCTGTGGTGATTCAAGAGCTGTGATCTACCCACCTCCCGTGGTCATGACCTTCCCAGGACCCATTCTCAGCTCCTGCCCTCAGGAGAGCTTCGTGGGCAGCTCAGCACCATCCAGCGTCGGGACCTTCTTTGGATCCATGAGCTCTGTGGGTCCCAGTGCCTCCTATGGCTCTAGGAGCTTGTACAATTTTGGGAGGTCATATTCTTCCTATGGATTCAGTGGTTATGGTTTTGGGAGCTGCAGACCCTGTTAAATATGCAGCGAATAAGGAGCAAGGAGCAATCACCCAACACGGACGAAGAAGTGCCTGCACAACCCTGTTACTGGCATTGATTTCCTGGAGCATGAACTGTGCAGCTCTGAAAATCCCGCTTACGTGTCATTCTCAAGTTAGCGATTTAATTTAGTTTTCTGGCTATTTTTTCTAGTGTCTCCTGCCAACAATGGCCTCAAATTAGTTATGTTGATGATCTGTGGCTGGTTGAAAGTGGGACAAGATTGTGTAAGTCTTCCCATGTCATGAAAATGAGAGTCATGTATGTGGAATGCATAGCCCTGGAGTAATTCTTTGCTTGCAGCTTTTAATGAGACCCTGGCAATATTTTCCCTGTGTTTTTCATTCTCAATGAGATCTTTTACTTCTTACTTTATTATTAAATTATTGTGCATCACAATTCTGAGCTTTCTTGTCATTTTTTGTCCACCTTTTTTTTTTGTTTATATACCATTCTGGGTGAGCATCAAGCTCTGTAGTGAAATGTGACAGTGATTGCTTTCCTTCCTCACCTAAAGTTGGAAGGTGACCAGGCCCTTTAAGCAGAATTGAGCATAATGACTGCCTTCTGCACAAAAATAATGTCATGCTGGATAAACATGTTTTGTAACACTTACAACGAAGTATGAAATTTCCTCCAGGACAGGTGTGGTTGCAGTGTGTATTTGCTACATGCTAGCAAAGAAAGTTAAACACATGAGTAACTTTGAAGACCTTCCCTGTGTCTCACTGCTTGCCCAAGGCTCCAATTTAATTACATCCCCATACATGGGTTTTATGATATTTTTCATTTTTTAAACATAGAACGTAATGATCTGTGGGTGGAACCTTCCTTTGAATAACCAGCTGGAATTTTTAACTGAATGGCAAATATTTCCTGAAATTCTGTGAATTCTACGATCTTTGCCATTAATAGCTCTAAATTGATGGTTGGACTTGATGATCCTAGAGGTCTTTTCCAACCTTAACAATTCTATGATTCTATGAAATTCTTGGCAGTCCCAGCTAAAAGAAATAAAAGCCTAATTCTTAAGCTTTCCTTGCAGAGCAACACATACCATTAAGGCCAAAAAATATTTTCCATCTCAGGAGCTTTACACCTGAATTTCAGGCTACTCACAGATGACAGTGGATACTGGGCAAGTCCAGACCTTCTCTTTGTTCAACAGCAACACTGTTCCTGGCTGCTCAGTGTGTCCTGTAGAGTTGTTTTTCTTGTGATGCAATCTGCATACAATTAGTACAGCTATTAAGAAGCATTCACCCTGTCCTATTCTTGCAATGCCAACCAGGACTCTGATGGAGCATACATGAGACACTGCTCAGCACTTCTGCTCTTCCCTGTGTGAAGCTGCTTTTCCTAGGAACACCAGCAATGCACTGGCAGACCTCACAATACTTGGGCAGGCTTATTCCAGGCAAACCCCAGTCTCACACTGCAGAAATTTGTTTGGACAGGATCAAGGATGTGGTAATAATTTCAAAGGGTTTGGAGATGTGACTTCACTTGTAAAACTAGATGAAATGAGATGAGGCTACAATAAGGTAGCCAGGCAACACCTCTTTCTTGTTAGGATGTGTCTGAAGGTTTTGTCCTGTTTTCATGCTTCCTCTGTCTCCAACACACTGCATGATTATTCTTGGAGTCAATAGGATGCTGTCAAAAAACCAGTACTTACTTGTGCATGTATGCAGAGCACTAAAGCAACCAGATCAGGTATTTTCAAGACACGTCACAGAATCAGAATCACAGAATCCCAGAATGGCAGGGGCTGGAAGGGCCCCCTGGAGCCCATCCCGTCCCACCCCCTACTTGAGCAGGCACACCCAGAGCAGGGGGCACAGGACCGCATCCAGGTGGGGTGTGAATGTCTCTAGGGAAGGGACCCCACAGCCTCTCTGGGCAGCCTGTGCCCCTGCTCTGGCACCCGCACAGGGAAGGGGTTTGTCCTCATGTTCAGGGGGAACTTCCCGTGTTTCAGCTTGTGCCCGTGGCCCCTTGTTCTGGCATTGGGCACCACTGGAAAGAGTCCGGCCCCGTCCCCCTGACACCCGCCCTTCAGATATTTATAAGCACTGATGAGATCCCCCTCAGCCTTCTCTTCTCCAGGTTGAACAGATCCAGGTCTCTCAGCCTTTCCTCACAAGGGAGATGCTCCAGCCCCTGACCATCTCCGTAGCTCTCTGCTGGCCTCTCCCCAGCAGTTCCCTGTCCTTCCTGAACTGGGGGGCCCAGAACTGGCTGCAGCCCCCCAGATGTGGCCTCACTGGGGCAGAGCAGAGGGGGAGGAGAACCTCCCTCACCCTGCTGGCACACTCCTTTCCATGCACCCCAGGGCACCGCTGGCCTCCTTGGCCCCAAGGGCCCGGTGCTGGCTCAGGGTCACCTCGCTGCCCCCCAGCACCCCCAGGGCCTTCTCAGCAGAGCCGCTCTCCAGCAGGTCCCCCCCAGCCTGTGCTGGTGCAGGGGGTTGTTCGTCCCCGGGGGCAGGACCTTGTGCTTGCTCATCACTATGGTGTTGACCTCCTTAGTAGTCCTCTTTTCAAGATTTTTGTTTTCATCCCACAGAGTAGAGTAGAATTACATCGATGCTCTTCTCAGCCCATCTTGCCACACCTCTGCACTGGACCTGCAATAGCAGCCAATTTCTCCTGCTGCAGTGAAAGGGTGCAGTCAGACATCCTTCAGCGTGGATGTTGTCAGCATACCTGGGTGAAGCTGCTCTGCCTACGTACTTGTACTCAGAAAAGGCACACCTGGGAGCCAGAGGTTAGAACCCGGACTATAAATAGATCATTGTAGTATATATTAATTGATTGATGGACTCTACTGACTTTGAATGGTGCTTGAAGACACAGCACTCCACTACACCGTTATTTGGTAAAGTGATCTGCAGAGATTGTCCCTTGGAGAGCAGGAACTGCAAAATTTGCATTGCCGATTCTCACCTGCCAGCCTGAAATTGTATGTAATGACCAGAGCAAACACCAAAGGTCAGTTTTTTAACTGCCTTCCACTGTTCTGTACTGCTCCTGGCCATCAGCAATCTGCCACTTCCCAAACGCAGAGCAGGCTGAACTTGGATTACACCTTCATGCAGGCGCAATCACAGATGAACACAGCAGAAGATAAATGATTTCACTGGCAGATCCAACACATCTCAGGTCACACCACATGCTGATACGAGATGGGAGGAACAGCTACTGTTTATCATGATAATCTGGAAGCAGTGCTGAGATCTTGACACTTTGCTGGCCACCGCAACATGGGAAACACGTCTGACTGCAAGGCCTCCTGCAGTTCTTGGTCAGCCGTGGGAAGTCCAGGCTGTTGACAGCACCAGCAACTCAGACTCCTGTTCCTCCTGTCAGCGAAGCAAGTAATTACCAAGAAGAGGAAGCAACAATAAATGAAATCGCACTGTCTCATCTTGAACTACAGAGGTCACTACACTCTCCTTTCTGGTCTAAATATGCTCTGAGCATGTGTTTATATCCTAGTACAAGGTAACACTATTGGAAAATGACATGCAATCAGAAGTTGATTCATAAAGATGTAAACACAGCCTGAAGTATATGTCCTCCCACGCACTAAATTACAGTTCGAGACAGATATCTGTGGGAGTTAAGGCTTTCATGTTTGATTTAAATAGGTGGATTCACTAAATATTTAGTCACTACTAGAGCCTAATGTTTTTATGTGGTTCAGACTCACACCACTGGTAAATAGCCCGCAGGCACAATGGCTCAACATAACAGAACTAGAAATATGCCCTGCTGAATGCCAGCTGCCTTCCAGGGTTTGATTCTGGAGGAATTAGCAAAGTGACAACTTGCAGTCTTTATCAGTTTTGCAATTGGAGGATATGAACTTGAATGTTTCAGATGTTTTAAATAAAATGCTCTATCAGAGAAACCTGAAGAAAGAAATGTCTTTTTAGCTCATTCTCCCCTTTTACTTAGAAAATAAATTATAATAAGCCAAGTCTTGTATCCTGGTCACTGGTTTTTGGAAGTGTTCAAGGTCAGGTTGCACGGGGCTTTGAGTGAAAGGTGTCCCTGCCTGTGGCAGCGGGGTTGGACTGGGTGATCTTTAGAAGTTCTTTCTAACCCCAACCATTCCATGATTCCATGGTTCTATGATCTATTAAATTTCCTATATCCTGTACACTACTGGCCATGCCATGCACAGTCTTTCAGATTATCTGAAAGATAAAAGGCAGCAGAAGTCCATGAAAACATGTTGCTTTGACTGATTATCTCATTTTCAGAGTTCTGTCTGAAAAAAAAGGATATTTTTTATTTTAAACAGAGTACTGACCTAGATTACAGGCAGTTTTGAATATTAACATGGAAGTTAGCATAACTGAAATTGTCCCTGTCCCAACATATGCCAGTGTTCCTGACACCAGAGCAAAGAGACAAAGGAGACACCAGGGCACCAGAGCAAAGGACTATTCCACGGTGTGCTCCTCAACTGCTGCTATTTAACTCTTTTCCTAAGGGAGATGAGAGTGGCAGTGAAAAGCAAGCCTGAAGCTAGCCAGTGGAACAGAAAACTGGAAACAGACTGTATGCCAATTCTTAGATGGGGATATTGGAGAGAGAAATTAAGTTCTGGGCTTTGCCAAGCAATTCCTTCATCACCTGGGGAAAATATTTATTCATGTTTTTATCTGAATGGAAAACACAGCCTTTAATCTCTGTATAAAAGATACCTATCTGCGAAAAAGGGAAAAGAACAAAGACGCTCATGCTTTGCTTGTCTTGTGCTCTCTGAAAGCACTCGAGGGCAGGCCTTGGCTTTATTCTTTGTTTGCACAGTACTGAGCATGCCTCATTTGCAGCTTCATTACAATTTGAATTGGCTATAGTACCAGAAGCTTGGAAGCACTGAGTCTCTGCTGCTCATATTTGCTGTGCTACAGTTATTTCTTAGAGGGAACATGGATTATTCCTCTTTCTTAGTGGGGTGGAAAGGCTGATGACTGCAAGGAGGAATAAGTATTAGCTGCTTGGGATGTCTGGAGTTCAAGTACCACTGAGCAACCTCAGTGCTGTGGAACAAGCATTGTATCTGTGAATTTATAGATGCGAATTTCCATTTGGGAAGTGCTTTGCTGGGCACCGCCTTGGTGGTGTTTGTGGTCCTGTTGAGCTCCAGATGGTAACCCACAATTCTCTGTTTGGATGCTCATAGAAAGGCCCCACCAAAATAATGTTTGAATAATAGGAGTTAAGATACTATGTTATTTTAAACTTTTCATATCTTCAAAGGATTAAAAGCTGCTGCTCAGGACTGTCATTACAGAAACATTTCTGACACTGTAAATTCAGTCTGCGTTAAAATGTTCTGCACTACTACTGCTCAGTTAGCAGCTTGGTCCTGCCTGTGGGAAGGTATCACCCAGGACAGGTTGTGGATGAAGGGAGGAAGGGAAACCAGAAGTCTGCTGTGTGATGCAACAAAATTTTAATGAGCAAGAAACACCTGTGTTTGCAAAGCAAGATACCACAGAATATGAAAAATCTGTTTCCAGACAACTTCAGAGAATGTTCAAAAAATGTCCTGCTCGGAGGTATTGCTGTCCTCAGCTGGCTTTCTTCTGTCTGTTGGGCAACTATTGTTGAAGATACTTGTCATTATGAGCAATGCCCACATGGAATATGCTGCCCCACAACAGTTTAAAAAGGGGAAAGCTGGAACAGGCAACAACAGCAAATAACAAACTGGAAACTGAAGGGTAAACAAAAAGTAGAAGAAAAATCAGAAATGCTAAGTGGCAGTAGCTCCATTGCGGGGCTGCAGGAACGCTGAACCCCCGTCCTCATTGCTCTGCATTTGGGCCTACATGTGTGGCTCTTCTGAGACCTCCCTGCTGCCTTTAGCAGGGCCCACAGCTGCTGCGGAGGAAGCGGCTGTACCGGCGGGAGGAGTACGGGCTGCAGTACCCGCTGCCGAGCGTGGAGAGGGCTGAACTCCCGTATCCGTACTGGGCCCCATATCCCAGAGAGCCCCCATAACCATAGAGGCTCCCAGCGCCATAGAGGCCCCCCAGCCCCAGGGAGCCCCCAAAGGCCGGTGCTCCGGAGGAGCCCACCACAGCTTGCTGCGGGAAGGAGCTGAGGATGGGGCCGGGGAAGGTCACGACGACAGGGGGTGGCTGGATCAGGGCTGTGGAGTCGGGGCACTGGCGAACACATGGCTCATTGCAGCTGTTAGCGATGGGCTGGGGGCAGGCGATGCTGCTGGTGGTGGGGCACAGGTCGTAGCAAGACATTTCTTTGCAGGGGTGAAAACGATCCTGAAACAGAGCACAGAGCTGCGTAAAAACAACGCACAAGATCTACTGGAACAACATGTCAAGGTTTGGGGCTGGGTTGTTGGGGAATAGGCAAAACGATCACCAGACACGTAAGTAAAATTAATGACGCTGATGATGCTGTACACAAACTTCCCCAGCAATCAGCATTGTTCTGATCTTCCCCATCCAGAAATCCCTGCACTTATCACATCCGCCAAGCTTTCTGAAATTGCTGCTGCTTTATTTTTTTTTTTAACTCACATCCCCTCCCGGAGGAACAGAGTGTCGGCAGCACATTTTTTATTAAAACACCAGTGCTCCTCCCTGGTGAATGTGGGTTGAAAGCCAGCAGCTGCAGGAGCTACACCAGAGCTGACCTTGTTACACCAAATGGGACAGAAGCAGGGTTTACCTTGGGAGAGACAGGATGGAGTCCCGGCACTCCTTTAACCACACATTTCCTCCTCCTTTCCTGCTCCCTGTTTTTTTTCCAAGCTCTTTGGGGTGATATAGTTTCAGTTGTTCCCTTTTAGTCCCATGTTCTCTTAATTTCTGTAATCCCTCTGGTAAAACCCCCAAAGCATCTGAGCCTGAGGATAGATTAATATACTTGATGTAATAAATAAATGTACCCTATAAAATATTTCTATCCAAATATTTCTTGGCACAGCAGTGTAATTTCATATAGAATGTGGAGCAGGATGGTAAAATGTAAGGAGCCGATTTCCTTCATCAGATAATTTTACAGTTTGCAAACTACCATTTCTGCTAAATATCTGGTCACAAAACCTTGTGGCTTAACATTTTTTTCCAGTAAAAAAAAGAGGAAGTATAGTTTTGTTCATAAAGTAGTCCTGAAATGCAGAGAATCAAGCCTTGAAGTCAGTGTATCTGAATAGCTAATCTGGATCTGGATTTGCAGAAGGATATATGACAAACACACTGGATCAGACCACTGGTCTACTTCCCTTGTTATTGTCTCTGGTGAAAATAACTAGGGTTTAAAGTAAGCAGGATTTAGTTTTTACTTATCCATAAAAACTAAATACAAGCTAGGATTATCCCGCAATAAAATTCCCATGTAGATAATGCTTTTTCTTCAGCTGTGTCGTTAGAGAGCTTAGGATATAGCCATGTGTCTCTCATTCAGTCATTAACTGAAATGGTACAGGAGAATTCTGCATTTTAAAGATTATGCCATCTTACATTTTCAATTTGCTAACAGTACAAGAAAGCCCAAATATGAATTAAAGTGAAATAAATGCCTCAAACCCTAGTCTTGACTCCTAAAGCCTACCAGTAACACAATGTGCCAGCATACATCCTACCAAAAAAAAAAAAAAAGAAAAAAGAAAAAAAGGAGATAAAAAGAAAGAGAATCAAAAACTAGTTCTAAAATCTCTAACGTAATAGTCGTGAACAGTATTCTAAGCTCCAGTGAGATGGCATCAGTCTTACCTGATGTAGAGGAGAGTATGCAGGAGAGGGAGATGGAATAGTTCTGCATACCTGCTCCTTTTATACAGTGCTTCGGATTGCCTGGGGGGTCTGAGGCACACTGTACACATGAAGTCATAATCACCAACCAGCCCAAATTTGAAGCACACATAACTTCCCAAAGTGATGAAACTGTTTTCGCTTGCTGTTTGCAAAATCACCCTAAATCTCTGAATAGCATGATATGCACATTCCAGCTCGCAGCTCTCTTTCATCTTGCAGCCTAATTGACCAGCTTCATTGCTGGTATCATTCCACCCTGCTCACTGGCATTGCAGGAGGAATTAAACTGGTTCTATTTATTTAGCACTTCCTTCATTAACTTCCCATAACGATTTTAATCAGAGCTATAACCTGCTGTCGTATACATGTTTGTATTTAAGTGCTTTAGATCTAGGCTGTCATCTAATCTACTCACACATTTTGCAATGAAAGGCTCGGTGAGGTGAAAGACACCTTCTGATCCTTTTCCCACCCGCAGACAGAAAACATGAGAGAGGTCCTGTACTTTTATGGTAATCATGGACATTGTCTAATGGTCTTTGATTTAGAAATTCTGCGTTTTCCTTGCTGCTTGGCAAGACCAGCAGAACGCACAGCATTTTAGTACCTGAAACAGTGTTTCAACCAAAGGCTAAAGTTTTCTTTGAAGGGATATCAGTATTTTTGTCCTTATTTCTCACCTGGAACCTGCAAAGGCACACGGAGATTGTCTCACAGGTTCAGCAATGTAGAATGGCTGCAAATGGAAGCCGATTAATAATTACTAGCTGCTCTGTATTGTCATTGCACAGCTCCAGAGGAGGACATAATCCAAGACAGTGACGAAGCAGGTGCAGATTTCCTAGTTTCATGTGTTTCTGCCCATCACTGCGCTCATTCAGTCTGTATCTTCTCTTCCTTTTTGTTCATATGATGGAGTGTAGTTTGCCCTTAGATCTACTCCTTCACCTTACAACGGAATCGAACCAAAGTTTCACTGGAGGATATCACGGAAACAAATTTGGAGTGTTTTCTTCCCAGACTTGCTGGGTAAGTGGCAAGAAAAGCAGTGGAATTATCTGAGGAATTGCTATTGCAACAGCAGATTTTATTTTTCTCTTTCTTTCTTTCCTGACTAGCAGGATATCACCTGCAGAGTATATTGTTGCAGACCCCAATTTCAACTGCCAAGATTTCAAGTGACTTGTGACTTGAAATTACTCAGGCTTCCCCGAAACTTAGTGGGGAGGGACAAGAATTTCTGCAAGACGATTCATCCCGTCTCAGATGCTTACCTTACCAGAATTGGTATTACCCTCAAAACATGATAATTTTACTTTCATTGACTGTGGAGACAGACAACAAGCTCAGTTGAAACACCCAGGTTTTAAACAGGGAAGGTTTGATGAGATGTGTCCCACCCATATTCCCATATTCTGAAATTCTGGGTAATAAACAGTGCCTGGTCCGGCCTCAGAAGTCCTCATTTGCCTATGGATCAGTTGTTTGTCAAATAATAAACACTGCAATATTTCTACCAGAAGTTACACTTAAATGATGAGGTTCTTTTTTCCAGACTCTGAGACAGCCCTAGGAGATCACAGGAGCAACAATACTTACAAAAGTTGTCCAAATATTTTTTGTGTGTGTTTTTTAAGCACTCCCCAAACCCTCTTGAGTAGCATACGTATGAAGTGGTGAGTCATTATTGTAATATAAATATGCGGTTGGATTCAAGCAGCCCAGCATTTTGAAATATATTTATTAAGTTGTACTGGTCAAGAGCAGTCTTCCTGTTCCCTTTACCAGCTCATGATTTCGAACCTTAGGATTTCAGTTGATTTCCTTTATAATTTAGGTTTTCATTTATTTACTTTTTTAAGTTTGTGTATAAGCTTTTTCAGTGCTGATGCTGTATTAATTCACATCCCCTTCAGTGTCTGTAGCACAAAGATCTGCAACATCTGCCTCTTCCCTCTTGTTTCGAAAGCTTTTCCTAGGACTTTCATAGTCCAACTGTGAGCGTTCTACCTTTCTTCTGTGTTTTAAACACATGCTCAGCTTCCTAAAATACATTTATTTAACAAGTTGCCTGTAATCAGGCTAAGAAGTTGTTTACCTTTGTTGTGACCAATGAATTTACCTCTAAAACATGAAGAAACCGTACTGCTGGGTATTCTTCAAGACAAGGCATGGTTCTGGATGATTTTAAAAAGTACTTTGCAATGTATCTTTTTATTTTTCCCCTGAAAAGTGGAGGATGGTCCTGTCCAAATCTTAATTCCAACTTCATATAAGAGTTGCTGATTTCACAAGAAAGACACCATGTTTTATGTCAATTATAATTTATCTAGCATGGGTAAGGAAGCATAGAAAGAAAACCTGCATATGAAAGCAGATGGCAATTATGAGTAACATTTGAGCCACCATCATTATGTCAACCAGTAAAAGAAGAGGTAAATAAATGAAGCCAGCATAATTCCTTCTGTCATTCTGATGTATTTAATGGAACGTTACCAGGAATGAATCTTGCCAATTAAGTACAAAGATGAAAGAAATATTTGTTTTGTAATTTGCATTTCATGCGGCATGAGAAATTGAATCAACTAATAAACATAAATATTGAGCAAAACTGTTTCATCATTTTGAGGTGAACCATGTGTGATAAATGAGGGTTGGTGTTAATGGGAGTCTCAGGTTCTTCAGGCAGTTTGAGGAAATATATAAAAACTCCCTCCTGAAAACTGCCTTGTATTTACTTCTCTTGCCTTGTGTTCCCAGAACCAGCTATTTTCTAGATATCAAACTGTTCTTTTTCTGTAGATTTAGATTAGTCCTCTTTTGTCATTTACAAGGAGGCAATGTTATATGCAGGTTTTAAGGGCTAAGCGGGTATTTTCCACAATGGATTGTATAGGAGCTGTCAGCTCTCCTCTAGTTCAAATCTCAGGGTTATAATCTGCTCAAGAAATACCAAAACCCCACACTGCAGTCCTACAAATTGCTCTGTACTCCTGCACCACAAAGGCCTCGGTCACAGCCATGGTTAACAAAGGATACATCCTCTTCATAGTTAATTACTTGGTCTTCCAGTTGCTGTTTTGAATTAGTTTGTACTGAAGAAAACCAAAGCTTGAAAGGGATGTAAGCAAAGCTTCCTTACTCACAGCAAAAAGAGCCTCCAGGGTGTTAGGAATCAGGTGAGCCTTTGGACAGTTCATTCAATTATGCATAGATCAGGATTTTTACACTAAACTTCAGATGCCTGGGAACTGACTTTTATCAGAGACAAGGTATAGCATAAGAGCAATCATTTGTCTGAGCAAGCATGTGACCTTCTAAATTTCTGTGTTCCCACTAACAGGGATTAACCATCACTTAAATATTATTTTTCTCACAGGGCTTATACAAATTTGAGGAATTACATCCTCAGGGGCAAGTAGGTCTTGGCGGGGTAGCTACAGTTAGGTGGGATTGATCTGGAGCCAAATTAGTGTTGCAGAGGATCCAGACTGCTGTGCCTTTCCCATTTCCATGAGATGTAATTTTTTCTTCCCATTCCAGGGGAGTTTGTCCTGCATTACGGTTACACTTAGTCATGTCTCCAGTTGGCCAATTTATGTCCAGCACCAGTGTCGACAGCTGCAAGGAGCTGACTGCCCTGACCTGAGGGCAGTGGCTCAGCCACCATCGTCATCGCCTTGCAAGCCCAGATGCTTAATTCCTTCAGGACAGCATAGCGGGATCTCTGTAAACACCCACACTTAAAGGGCTCCTTTTGTTACGGGAGCGGGAGCTTTTGTTATGGTAGTTTCTACCCGAACAGACTTTCAGGTCCTGGCAGCAAGTAGAACACCCCTTCTGGCTGTTGTTTTGATAGGGGATACTACTGTGGAAGCTGTGGGTTTTGCTGGAAGAACTATTCAATTTACCAGAAACAACTAAATACAAACAAATACAAGGCAGATTTATAGCTGACTTTTTAGGAAATGAGTGCTGAGAATCGTGCTGCATTCACTGTCCATTACAGAGAGTGGAGCTGGGCATGCGCAGCAGCTCTTGACTGTCTTTCTTCATATTCTGCTTTCAGTTTCTGATCGGATGTTCTCTGAACACTTACATTATGCTTAACCACACTTCCTACTGTAGTAAAATATGTAGCCTAAGATCTGCTGGTTGCTGAACCACATAAAGAACACTATCTTGTGAGATAAGCATCTGCTTGAATCAGGAGATGCTTACATGCTTTACTGATAACCTAAAGTGATGTACTATGTATGGTGGAGTATTTTGGTTCAGTTTTAGTCTACCTATACAATATACACAAATTCTATTTATTTAATATATGCATAACTTAAACAGAACCAAAGAAGTCCCAAATCCAGGAACTTAATCAGTAATTCTGTGAAATTATGCACATGGTCCTTGTGGTTTTGAAGAATTGTCCTCTGCACACAGCCAGAGTTTCGGAGAGCGAGAAAATTTAGTAGCATGGATGTAGGCTGGTCTGCGCTAGAGAAACACAGATTCTGAAATTCATTTAATATCAGTCACTAATCTTCCACTAAGAACTGCAGTGGTGAAATTATTTGTACAACATTGGATTAGAAGCCTGCAGTGGAATAAGCAAGAGCTTAATTTTCAGAGTGTGAACGGTCACTTGTAGCTCAAAGAATTATTTCACAAACTCATGAATGGGAAGTCTAATAAAGTAATATGTAGAGAAAGCTGCTGTTCATCTACGGCCAGCATGTTGTGGCAATTCAGTGGTAACACAGTACTAGCAAAGGCTCCTCATGGAGACTTTCACTATGTGGGCAGGGTTTGCACAATATTGTTGCAACCATATATACAACAGGCAGCTTTATCCAGAAAAGTTGGCAAGTTCAGAATGGTTAGGAACACAAAACCACAACACTTATTTTAAATGATGCAACAGAATTTTAATGAGATTGAAAAGAACAAAAATGTATTGCAATGTCAAGAGCATATATCCAAGACATCAGTGTCAAATGCATTTTGAGAGACACTGTTACATGTCACTGCATTCAGTCAGAAGTGTGATAAAGCAGAAGATAATAAAGACTTGAACTCATGAAGATATCAGGAAAGAATTCAAACAAAAAAAAAGGAGAGGTGCGGAGCATGCAGAAGGCACTGCACTGAACAGGATTTGTGAGTGCTTTCACAAAGCTGTCACTCATCTGCTCACTGGTGAATCTGCATTTTGTTTTTCACTTGTACATTATTCAGTGGATTTTCCTGTTGTGTTTAGCAGGGCCCGCAGCTGCCGCGGCCGTACCTGTTGTACCAGTAGGAGTAAGGGTTGCAATAGGCAGAACCATAGGGTCTACCATAGCCATAGAGGCCCCTGTAACCCAGGGAGCCCCCATAGCCCCACAGACCCCCATAGCCCAGGGAGGAGCCATAGCCCCACAGACCCCCATAGCCCAGGGAGGAGCCATAGCCCCACAGACCCCCATAGCCCAGGGAGCCCCCATAGCCCCCAAGGACGGGTGCTCCAGAGGATCCCACAATGGAATCCTGAGGGAAGGAGCTGAGGATGGGGCCGGGGAAGGTGACGACAACCGGGGGCGGCTGGATCACAGTCGTGGAGTCAGGGCACTGGCGGACGCATGGCTCATTGCAGCTGTCAGCGAGGGGCTGGGGGCGGTTGATACCACCAACGGCGGTGGAGCACAGGTCGTAGCAAGACATCTCGCAGGGGTGCAGGTAAGCTGCAACACACACTGATGAGTAAAGGAAAGGCACAAATTCAATGGGAAAAAGAGTTTGAAAGTTGGACACATAAACTAGAATAATGGTTTTATCTTTTGGGTCTTGACTGCCCTTCCTTCTCTTCAGTATTTTTCATAAAACATCTCTCCCTCTTGTAAATCAGCATTGTCTGGAGTGCACACTGAGCAGTCACCTCTACTATGGTCTTATTCCTAATTTCTTATACTTGGTTCCCTTTAAGAAGTAGTTCTTTGTTCTTTCCTACTATCACACACTTTAGAAATATTATCCAGCACTCTTCTTTGCAAATTACTTCCACTATACATTGCAGCCACTCATAGAATGTCCATGTCTAAAAGGTCATTTCATGTTTGTTTTCTACTAGCAAAAACAAAGCAGTGTGACCTGACAACCAGCAAAGCTCATGTGGTAAAATAATGGTAAAATAAGACCAACTCTAGCATGTTGACTTGTAGCGTAGTCCCAGAAGCAACAGCTAAAATCATGCTGCCGGTACAATGAACCTGCTATAAACATGGGCTAAATAAGGCATTCCCTGCCCTGAAATACCTCCAAAGTAGCCTCAGAGTCACAGGGTGGGCAAAAAAGGTTATTTGCCTTATTTCGCAGGTGGGAAACCGGTACACCCAGATAACTAGGGCTAGGTTTCTACTAGAAAGAGGTATGCTGGGATCTGGGCTATTCATAAAAATAGGATCTGATCGAATCTAAAAGAAAACCCGTGGAAGGGCTAGGAATTGGTACCACCTGTGAACAAGTGTTTTCTCTACTAGAACCAATGAAATACTAGATTAGAAGAGACTTCTGGAGGTCATCTAGTCTAACTCCCTGCTCAAAGCAAGGACAATGGAAAGGGTAGGTTAGGATTTCCTAGTTTCATCTCTGTTTTCCAATACTTCTTTAGACAATATTTCTATATTCTTTTTGGTTATGCTTGTCCCCGCAACAAATACATACATATACCTAGACACATGTCAAAATCTTACATACAAAAGCCTTATAAAATTCCTAGTGACTGAACAAGTGTTCTGCTGATGTTTTGGAAGCTGCTTTGATAGCTGAAATTTGTATTAACAGGAAACAATAATTTTTGAAAAGACTAGTTTTACCATTTTAAACTGAAATACACGGATGTCCAACACCAAATAAGAAAAATAAATTTATGGTGATATAATCCAACATTATTAAGAATCTTAGAGTATTCATGGATGATTCCAACCTTATTTAACATCAGCTGAAGAGAGATACTTGAAGTTTAGGAAAGAGATCACATAGAATGTTACTTACCTTTTTCACGGAGGTGAATAAAGCAAGCAAAGGGGAATGAAGAACCCTGAGTTGGGAGAGCTTTTATACAGTTCCCTAGATCATGGGGATCACTTAAGGTGTAATTTGTACATGTGCATAATTGGGGCAAACCCAAAACTAATATGACAGGTAGGTCCTCAAAGTTTTGCTGACTATTTGTTTATTTGTTGGTTCGAAGTCTCGTGAAATATGATAGCTGCAATTTGTCGCAGATGCCTCTTTCATCTCATATGGTTACATGTCATAGTCATTCCTGTTATCATTCCATTTGCATCCTTGGCATTACAAGTAATGCTTTTCCTTGGCTTCTCCATTACTAATGGCAAAACCCAGCTGCTCACTGCGTGGCTGGGGTCACCTGATGTGCACAGATTTTTCCATTAAATCCAGACTGTAAGATACCTGGAGATAAAATAGAGTCCATTAGAGCAACTTTGGGGTCATCATTTTTATCTTTATCATTTTCACTCTCAGCTACTTAACGTGAGACCAATACTGCACCCAAAGCAAGCCACAGAAAACATCCTGTAGTCCTTAAATGGTTTGGTTTTTGCTCCTGAACACAGTGCTGGCCTCATCTAATGAACGAGGGACTTGGGGAAATACCTTTAGTTTTCTTCGTTGTGCATTCAGTGTAGATCACTCTCCCTGTCCTTTTCTCAAACACTTATAAGTCCTTTGGACCTTTATTCCACAACCATGGGAGAAGACCAATGCGATTGAAAGCAGAGGGCAGAGACAGAACATCCTTTTCAATTACTCAGATTTTTGCTAGCAGGTCTCTCTCCCTGTATTTCAACCCAGGTTGGAGTCTAGAGGCAAACTAATTCTTGCCCTTTCTGTTCTCAAGACACTTTCCTTGTGAAACATTTGTCACTCACATTTTCCAGTTTTCTGTCTCCTGATACAAAGCCTTCAGGGATCCAGTTTTAGGTTCCTCATTAGATCAGGCAATACAATACTGAAGACTACTGAGACATGAAAGTAAACAAAACATGACTGGTGGCAACTTGCTAAGCTATCTGGAGATACCCAAGATAGAGACGGAGGAATCATTTACGTGGATGAAGGCTGATCATTGACAGACTTGTAACATCTCAAGAAAACCATTAAATCCTCTGTTTCTGTGGTCTGATGTGCAACTGAAAGTGGTAAAGGTACACTGAATATACAGCTTATGAAATGCTGTATTTTATTTCAAAGTTTATTTTTCATTCCACATTTCTACATTACATTGAAAAAAACTGAAGATGCAGAAATCCCCAGTATTCAGCCATGAAATGATTATACCAAGGACACAAATAGCTTGACTTAGGTATTTTAATGTGATGTCATTCCATAATTGCTAGGCATCTAAATCCAGGTACATGCCTTTAATCCAATTGTAAGAATAATACATTCTCAAACCATTAGTGGATAGCTTGCAGCATTTGAAAAGACTTGCTCCCTGGAAGCTTGAAAATATTATTGTCCAAAAAAATTTCTAACCACCTCAAAGGCTGAGAAACCCACCTCATAATTTAGAGATATTCTATGGATAGAGCCTGCAGTATTAAAACAAGACATCTGTAAACAAGGGAAGAACGAGCCTTTGCTTTGCATGGTGCATTACAAGTTCATAATTATTCCCTGTTGACAGAAACTGCCAGCTCAGCTCTGTTCTGGATTTATGGCTTGTAGCAACAATAGTGTATTACAGGAGGTCATAAATTCCTGAGAATCAGAGTCAATAATTCAAAGCATGTCTGTCACATTTCAGCTTTTGCACCAGAGGATCCATTTGTACTGAAAAAGATTAGGTTTCCTCAGGCCTACTAAATATTCTCAAGTACCATCTTTGCACTGACAACACCAAACCAACAATACCTGAAAAAATTCTCTTTGGCGTCTCCAACCCTTTGTAGCTTTAGTTAACTTCAGAAACACATTCCATGTTTATGTCTTAGAAAGAGACTGAAGAACACATTGCAGATCCCTGGAATTGCTGCTGTTCTTTGGAGCTGAATTTTCCCTATTACAGCCAGTATCCAATTCTACTGAAAACCATCATCGACTCCCAAGGGTGCCGTGTCCCCCATCTGCGGGTGGGGAAGCTAAACATGCAGAAACCACCCCCAACCTTCCTGCATATAACATTGACAGTCTTTAGCTTCTGTCCTGGCAGGTTGTAATGTGAATTATATGTACGTAAACAAAAATCCTGCCCACGACAGCAGTTCATAATTCTGATAAACGCATGAGACGCTCTCTAGATGTTAAGTTAATATAAGAGGAGCTGGCTTAATAATTTCTCTCGCAATTTCAAGGAAGTTACTGGAATAATGCCAGGTATTAATTTACCCCAACAAGTTACAAGATGAAAGAATTCTCTATAATCTAAAGTAATATTGAGGTTCTATAACAAACAAATTTGAAAGGACTCATAAACTCCAATAACGAACACAGCAATTTCATCATCTCTACAGGTTACGCGTGTTTGAAACTGGGGAGGGCAAGCAATGTTGGTCTCATACCTCCAGCTTCTCTGATATAAAACCTCTTCGCTCCCATAGCTCTTCCAAACACTTCCCTTGACGTCTTGGTGACTTAGGTAAGTCTGATTCTTCTCTATTGCTATCAATATATCTTTTTATTGTTGGTTTCAACTTCAGTTGATGTCTACCATCCCTACTGTAGACTGTACCTGTACTGCCTTGGAACAAAAATTCTAATGCTGGCTCTGGGGTGGCAGATACACCTGTTTGGTGCATGGGACGTGGCAGAGTTCTCAGTGTCAGGAACACTGCAGCACGCATAGAACAACCCACACTTCAATGCCTTTAACTTATTCCAAAGTTTGTGTGTTATAAGGTTCAATATTTGAGTGTCACCACTGCAGCCCATTCATGCAACCTGAGATGAGTGAGCGATGCATCTGAGAAAGTTGTGTGTGATCTTCTGGTACAGCAAATCTCCTGGCTGTCCTTTACTTTCTAGCTTTCATATTCTTCCTCAGAACCCTGCTAAGGACTTGCAGGACATAGTGAGTGCGGAAGAGTAACATCACCCTTGAAGAAAATAACTAAGTTTAGAGGGGAGAATATAAGTTGAATTCTTGAGCTTACCAAGGAGTCCTGGTTTGTCCTGGCAATAATAATTTGAAATGAGCTTTTTGAAAGACATTAAGGACTAAAATGCTGATTTATATTGAAATTCTCCAGGATGTGTCCATACAGTGGCTGCATAGGTGGGAACTGGGATAACAACACTACTATCTATCCTTTATTGTCTTGTCAACTGGCTTTCCGAGCAATCTGGGCAGTGCGAATCCCATAATCTGTTGTTCCTACAACTCTCAGCAAAATTGGGATGAGTGGGAAGAAGAAGCTACTGTAATTAAGTTATATATAAACTACCTTTCATGTAAACCTGTCAAACCTAAATCCGAGTTTTCCTGCTGAGTCATCAGATGACCGTGGACAAAGTCACTTTGCCTTCTCTGTTTTTCCTTCTCAGTTTTCAGTTTAATATGAAGAAATATATATAAGTTCTCTGCAGGATATTTCTGAGGGACAACAGTTTCAGAGCTAGGCATAATGTTCCCCATATGCCTTTGAATGTGTAGACATTTTTAGAGAATTTTCAAATATATGCTTTTTGAAAAAAAGAGGGTTATGACTGCAGAGTGGGAAATCAATTTACTTCCTCAAAATCCTGTACTTGACTAATTATTTTAATGTACACTGTTTAATTCTGAAGTCTTTGTCTTCTACTTAGTCTAATCATCAGTGTGTGTTGCAGCTTACCTGCACCCCTGCGAGATGTCTTGCTACGACCTGTGCTCCACCGCCGTTGGTGGTATCAACCGCCCCCAGCCCCTCGCTGACAGCTGCAATGAGCCGTGCATCCGCCAGTGCCCCGACTCCACGACTGTGATCCAGCCACCTCCAGTCGTCGTCACCTTCCCCGGCCCCATCCTCAGCTCCTTCCCTCAGGATTCCATTGTGGGATCCTCTGGAGCACCCGTCCTTGGGGGCTATGGGGGCTCCCTGGGCTATGGGGGTCTGTGGGGCTATGGCTCCTCCCTGGGCTATGGGGGTCTGTGGGGCTATGGGGGCTCCCTGGGTTACAGGGGCCTCTATGGCTATGGTAGACCCTATGGTTCTGCCTATTGCAACCCTTACTCCTACTGGTACAACAGGTACGGCCGCGGCAGCTGCGGGCCCTGCTAAACACAACAGGAAAATCCACTGAGTAAGGAATAACCGGCAACTGAGAGATACGAATTTGATCCACAGCACTAGTCCCAAAGAAGGTGGTGTGAAGTCCTGATCACTGCCTCCCCACTGCAGCGGAGCTGGGAACACACAGCACATTCTTAACTTCTTCACCCTCTACTCACGGTGTTTTGGGCTTTTTTCCATCTATGTGTATAATGGGCGGGATAAAACAAGTAATTTGTATTCTTATAAAATGTCACTTCACTGTCCAGCTGAAGAAGAACAATTATGGAAGGAACTGCCTGCGCTCTGATGCATACTCTTGATATTCCACAAAGCTTTTCTGTGAATGTTTATTTCTCATTAAAGTGATTCTACCCTGCATCAAACAAATCCATTTTTAGTTTTAATTTCTTCTTCTATGGATATACAACTCTCCAGTCTGTAAATGGGGAAAACTCACATCCTTACACAGGATGAGGCTCAGACGTCAAAAATAGAGCTGAAATGGCCCTGCTATCAGTGAAGTCACTCACCTTTTGTTCCACTCAGTGCACAGATTTGGGGGCAGGAATTCTCCCTCCCCAGCTGGGCTGGGTTATGATAATAGCATTATGTTTAGAAATAAACTACACTAAACCTCCGTTCCCTAATGAGCCCCTTGAACATCTTTGCTGATCATAGCAGGAGCAGAGCTGGTGGCTCAGCTGAGGCTGGATTCAAAGCAGATTATGGAGAAAAGGGTGGCAGATGAGGCCCCCAGGTGGGGAGGGATGCTCCTGAGACAGAAGGGATTTAGGGAGGTGGGGAGAGCAGTGAAGGTTATTGGCAGGGAGTTGCTGAAAGGATTGGAGGAGCTGCAACAAGGCAAAGCACTCTTCAGAGGTCTGTAAGATGTCTAATGGACCTCTTAGATGAGGAATATCACAGGCGAGGCTGAAAGTTAGAGCTGCTGAAGGTGGGGGTTTCTGTTCTGAGGACTTTGGAATAATCTCCCCAGGGAAGTGGTTGACTTGGACACTTTTAAGATTCAGCTGGACAGGGTGTTGGGCTATCTTCTCTAGACTGTGCTCTTCCTGGAAAGGTTGGACTAGATGGTCTCTGAGGTCCCTTCCAACCTGTGATTCTGTGACTTTCCATGCAGGAGGAATTGGGAAACACAACAGTGCAGAGGGTATGTACACAGGGTTATGACTTTTTCTACTTTTTAAGCTTTCTGGGCACCATAACTGTTCTAGATGTTCTAGCTGTTCTTGCTGGTATAGATGAATTAGTCCTTGGGGTAGTGTCCTCGTTTTGGCTGGGATAGAGTTAATTTTCTTCCTTGGTTGGTACAGTGCTGTGTTTTAAATTTAGTATGAGAATAATGTTGATAACACACGGATGTTTTAGTTGTTGCTGAGTAGTGTTTATACTAGTCAAGGACTCTTCCAGCTTCCCATGCTCTGCCGTGTGCACAAGAAGCTGGAAGGGGAGGAGGCACAGCTGTGACAGCTGACTCAGACTGACCAAAGGGATGTTCCATACCATGTGACATCATGCTCAGTATAAAAGCTGAAGGGAATTGGCTGGGGGCAGTGGTTGCTGCTCGGGGACCGTGTGGACATCGTTTGGTGGGTCATGAGTGGTTGCATCACTTGTTTGGTTTTTGGTTGTGGTTTTTTTCCCCCCCCGGGTTTTGTTTCTCTCATTGTTTTTCTTTTCATTAAAATTTATTATTATATTTTAATTCTTAAACTGTTCTTATCTCAGCCCATGAGTTCTCTTACTTTTGCCCTTCTGATTCTCTTCCCCATCCCGCAGGGCGTGAGGGAGAGGCTGTCTGGCATTTAGCTGCCTGCCATGTTAAATCACAACAGGTAGCTGTATTAAAGTAGCTGTTTTTCCATCCAAAAACCTCTAACACCATAGATTTCATGATTATACAGAAAGACTCATATAATGCAATTACATTGTATGGCCCAGAACACTTCCTTTCTTTAGGGATTTTACAGAAATTTAATTAAACTTTCTGCAGAGGCTATTATTGAGGATAGAGTTTAAGTAGTTGAGTGACAACCTGAAGTTCAAAGAGATTAATCAAGGACTTAGAAGAAATTCTTACTAAAGCCTAATATTTTTAGGAAAGAGTTTAAAATTAGTAATCTACTGTTTCATTTCTCCGCCACTACTAATGTGTAACCAGTGGATGTACAACCAAGAAGCAGAATTCTTCAAAAATGTCAAGAATCTTTTTTTTTTCCTGAAAAATGAGGAGGGCATTCCTTCTGTGCTGATGGCTTCACACTGCTTTTGTACGTTTCAAACCCTGAGTTTTTTAGGTGGGGCATTCATCTACATAGTTTATACTGTTACTGACAGCTGGGCAGGTTAAGCTTCTCCTAAGACAAATAACAAGGATGAAAACATGAGAAAGGAACACCAGAACACAGCAACTTTGATGCAATGAAATTTTAATGATAGTGAGAAAGGAATACAATTTCAGAGTCTCCAAGAAGTATAAAACTAGTCTTTAGTCTGGGGTATATTAATGGTGATTACTTTTTTTTTCTTTCTTCCTGAATCTTAGCTGTTGATTTGAACAAACAGGAACCATTTTGAGCAACTATGTTACACGTTTACCCCAGGCAATATGGAAATGTTACAGGAGAAGTATTTAGGGCAGAAATTGGAAGTAGAAGTTGAGA
This sequence comes from Phalacrocorax aristotelis, assembly GCF_949628215.1. Taxonomy (NCBI): domain Eukaryota; kingdom Metazoa; phylum Chordata; class Aves; order Suliformes; family Phalacrocoracidae; genus Phalacrocorax; species Phalacrocorax aristotelis. The sequence continues at coordinate 2,141,503 of NC_134300.1, forward strand.
GGAGAAATTCAAAAAGGGCAGGAGGGGTACAGCTCTGTGGTTTTGGAACAGAGCACTGGTGGTTCAGACCTCTTTAGGTGTGAAACAATCGTATCTCATTTGTTAGTTATCTGCTTAGTTGGGATATTTCTGTAGGGTTTAGCAGGGCCCCCAGCTGCCACGGCCATACCTGTTGTACCGGTAGGAGTAAGGGCTGCAATAGCTAGAGCCATAGGGTCTACCATAGCCATAGAGGCCCCTGTAACCCAGGGAGCCCCCATAGCCCCACAGACCTCCACAGCCCAGGGAAGAGCCCCCATATCCATACAGACCCCCATAGCCCAGGGAGGAGCCATAGCCCCCATAGCCATACAGACCCCCAGAGCCCAGGGAGCCCCCATAGCCCCCAAGGACAGGTGCTCCAGAGGATCCCACAATGGAATCCTGAGGGAAGGAGCTGAGGATGGGGCCAGGGAAGGTGATGACGACTGGAGGTGGCTGGATCACAGTCGTGGAGTCGGGGCACTGGCGGACGCACGGTTCATTCCCACTGTCAGCGAGGGGCTGGGGGCGGTTGATACCACCAACGGCAGTGGAGCACAGGTCGTAGCAAGACATCTCGCAGGGATGGAGGTCAGTCTGTAAAACAGTCATTTATGTTAACGTTGAAGAAATATCAAACATTAGGTTATGATGAAGCAGTCCAACAGGGTATCAGTAATAAATCTGGGAAGTAAACATTTTTTTTCTTCTTGCTATTCTTCCTAGCACTGTAATCTGGAGGCTAGTTTTGACTTAAGTATGACAAAGTCATGTACCTTTCAATTACATCTTTGGTATTTCTAGATAAGCTATTTTGGTAGTATTATATTACTCTTAGTTGATGGTTTCTTTCCTTCCAGTTATAAACTCAGCAGAACCTTGCTAAGTGTAGCCATATACAATCATGTATATGATCTGTTTTTATCTCCTAAAATAGTCCAAGAATTCCCCAAAGCCCTAAAATGTTATAAGTTTGTGATTCAAAACTGCTTGATATACTCCTTTTCTGGAGCTTATCTTTACAGAGCCTGGTAATGAATGAGAAACCAAACATTATTTCTAGCAGCAAATAATCTACAGATCACTGGCAGTAGCTGAAGAGGACTTGGTCCTAAGTTAAAATCAAGAGTTCCTGACAGCAAGTTAAGTTTAGCAAAGTTTGAGAGAAATCTGACTTACCCAATTCACAAAGGCGAGTAAGGTGAGAGAAGTGGATAGAGAAGACTTGACACAGGGAGCTTTTATACAGCTCCATCGATTGCCTGGAGGACATTAGGCATCCTATGCGTGACTTCATAATTAGGTACCAACCCAAAATTGTAGGACACGTAGTTCCTCAAAGTGCTGAAATTGTTTTTGTGTATTGCTTTTGCATTGCAGGCACTTCAAACCCACACATAGCATGACATGCACGCTCCACCACAGACCTCTCTATTATCTCCAGGCTTTATGTGTGGAATTATTTTTTATTATTCCATTGCTCTTCTTAGCATTAGGGGAGGAAGTAAGCTGACTTGATTTATTTGAGTCCTGCATAATTAGGATGACAAGAGGAGTCATTTCTTTTGTCCAGTTACTGGTCTTCTAGTGTAGGCAACAGTATACCTGGAGACAGAATGGAATTTCTTTTAGGATCTCAGATGAAGGCTAGAGTCGCATAACAAGGGTAAAAACATTCTTTCTGCAGGTTTAGCGCTTCTACTTCCAGCTACTCAACACAAGTCAAACACAATAATGACGAACATATTTTAATGACATTTGGCCAGCTCTCTACTAGTTGTCTTTCAGTCCTGGGAACAGCAAAACATTTCAGCTGGCAGTCACAGGACTATGGAAACTGATTTTTCTGAGTTGTTTCATCAAGCTCTGATTTCCTTTATATTTTATTGTGTCTTCTCCTCCTATTATGTGTTAGAGCAATACCTAGGAACACAGGACTAAAAGAAGCAAGTAAATCATGGTAAGACATGACTACTGAAAGGGATTCTAGTCCTGAGACAATGAAGACAGACCCCGCTGTACCCTGGGTTGGGTTCTTTTGGCGCTTTTTGCTTGTTTGTTTTTGGTGTTTTTTTTTTCCTTTTTGTTTTGGGTTCTTTGTTTGCTTTTTTTGGATAAAAGTTCAGTTAACATAAGCAGATTTCTGTTTCTGGACCAATGTGTACCTTAGTAAAACAGAAGGTAGATTTTCTTTTTAAAAGACAAAGGAAGGTCCAAAAGTGTTATAAACTATGAACTGATTACGGGAAAGACACAGGTGACTTAAACTTACCTATTTTAATGTGATAATCTCTCATAATAGTGGGGTGTAGGCATATAGGCATACTTTTTATATAATTATGACACAGTCTGTATAAGCTAGTAATGGGTGTTCATGAGGTATTTGAAAATCCTGTGGAACGTTCTTGCAAAACTTTGAGATGGCTTTTTTATTTTCAGTATTATAGCTCGGGAAATCCCCTTATGTACCTCCAGATTTGGAAAAGTCATAATTTAGAAATAATATGTGGTCTGAAGATAACCACGTTGATGATTATGATAACCATGATAATGATATAGTATTACAATAATGACATAAAGAAAGAAAACTCAGCAGAAAACAGCGTTTGTTTTTCCAAGTGGATTCCCACCTCGTAACTGTTCTCTACTGAAGATGCCATCAACAATGAGGTTAGCTGCAAGATCAGTTTTAGACCAGGATCAAGGACTCCTGAGGAGAAATCTAGAAATTAAAGGAAACTTCATGAAAATGTTCCCTCTTAAACTTGTGGATCAAACTGAGCTGCAAGTTTTGTGTATCCCTGACTGCTTATGATTTCAGATATTCACTGGGAATCTGTCCACTTTCTGATGTCACTTCGATGACACTTTAGACACTTTGATGTCTAAAAGGTTGCTTTCATCAAGTGAAATAAGAGCTGCGGACATCCTTTAACACCTGTGAATGGTCTGTGATTTAAACAGGTGGTCTCTGCAGTTTTGAACAGCCAAAAGGAGCCTGTTCAATGTACCTGCAGACATGGCAGATGGGCAGAGATAAAACATAGATGAGCAAATGGGACACCAGTAAGAACTGCGTATTCGGCGATTAATACGTTGGGTTGTTAATGGTATTAGAATGTGGCTTAGTCTGTTACTCTGAAATCTCACGTCTCAGCTCTCTTATTCTTTTTAAAAAAGAAAGGCTATTTTTTCTAATACAGATAAATTTGGGGTTTCTTCTATATACCTTCTACAAAAACCCTGCAGCTACCTCAGTAAGTCACAAATTTAGATATTAATTCAATATATACTTTGATTATATTGAGTTTTCCATCCTAAGCATAAAAAATATAAATATCTCTCATTTCAGAACTGAATTTAGCTTTAAGATGTAGTTTGAGGGTCAGATAAAACCTGAGGCTGTTTTGGACATCTGTCACTGTGTGTTCAGGAATGCTCACAATATAATTTGACTCAGAGTATTGAGAATCCTCCATGGATTCCAATATGAATTGTATCACATTTCAGAAATAAACATAACCACACAAAAAATATTGCCTGCCTTCCCAAGGGTGTAACGACAGGCTGTATTTTGTCTTTAAGAAGAGAGAAAACTTATGTAAGGGACTTTGAAAGAAACACCTCACAGTGGGTTATTTCTGATAAATACCTGAGCATCATTGTCATATGAGACAGCAAAAGAAGAATACCTATGTATAAGCAGCTTACTACATGGTGCAACTCCAAAGAGAATAGAAAACTGATATTAATTTCATGAATCATGTTTTAGAATGAAAGATGCATTAATTTCACCCATCACTCTCTTAGATGAAAGAACCTTGCGTGATGTAATGAGTGTGTTATGTTACATGATAATTGAAATCAAGTAATAAAAACAGAAAGCGACACAATTTCATCACTTTGTGGAGCTATCAATACAAAAAATGTGCTGCGTCAACTAATTAGATCCCCATTCACAAACCCAGCCTCTCATCCCTGAGGCAGTCTGAACTGTATAAAAGCTCTCTCCGCTCAGGGTTCTTCCCACCTCTTCTATTCACTCGTTCTTCTCAGCAAATCTGGTAAGTCCGAATCTGCTCTTTAGAACTATTGGAATAGCTCTTTGCTATATAAACTTATCTAGGACAGTCTCTTCTATTAAGAACTAGTGCATAAAATTTTAGGTGAAAAGATAAAGTTTACAAGAATTATTAAACGTGTTATGGACAGCTGTTCTGTGCATTCAGGGTTGGCATTCAATTTAAAGCAAACTAGAAGTTCCTTGATATGGCAGAAAATTAAGTGACTAGTTCAAGTCACTGAAGAAGTGACTGATGAATTGAAGTGAGTGAAGAAATCAAGTGACTAGTTCAACATGCATTCCTCTTCTGTTTGTTTATGAGGGTAACTGGAAATTATTTGAAAAAGTTTAAATCTTTGTGGTTCCCAGGGAAATGTTAGGCTTAGAAGCAGACTTTCCATTACCTCCAGTTTATTCTATTACTGGTCACCCAAGGTGTTCTTACATTAATTCAAGATGAATAGGCATGAATAATACCAGAAATCAGGCACTGGCTTAGATAGAGTAGGACACAGAGGAACTGAGAGCTGTTGAAAATGCTCTGTAAGAAATTTATTTAATGAAGAGTGGTCAAGCAGGGAATTAAAGGAGCTGACAGGTGAAAGGCTGTGTTTTTTCTGTTAATGGGGGCAAGTGGTTTGGAGGTGAGATTTTTTTCCAGAAGAGTTCAGAGCCCAGAATCAAAACACTGTGGTGTTAAGCTAGATGTAAATATCTCTGTGCCCTGATACAATGGTTGGAAATCAGGGACAATAATCTTTGCAATTCCCTTGTAATGGTCTCATCAAACAAGTCACTGAGCAAATCTGAATAGACAATGACTTATAATCCCTGTTCTCACAAGGCTCAGCATAAAGGAGATCAGTGGGAATGAAGAGTTAGAGTCATGAAATCACGCATAACAACACACTCCGTTCTTGGAGTCCCAGTCCTTGCAGATCTACTGACTCACCAAAGCATCTGGACAAACAATTTTGCTGTTCTGCTTCAATTTTAATTTCTAATAAACATGGGTAAACTGGTGCACTTCAAAGCACTCTTGTCTGAGGAAAGTCAGTGACTCTATAGCACTTTTATGTATGTAAATAATGTCTTGTACTTGGTAAAATCAACTCTTGTAGATTGACCTCCATCCCTGCGAGATGTCTTGCTACGACCTGTGCTCCACTGCCGTTGGTGGTATCAACCGCCCCCAGCCCCTCGCTGACAGTGGGAATGAACCGTGCGTCCGCCAGTGCCCCGACTCCACGACTGTGATCCAGCCACCTCCAGTCGTCGTCACCTTCCCTGGCCCCATCCTTAGCTCCTTCCCTCAGGATTCCATTGTGGGATCCTCTGGAGCACCTGTCCTTGGGGGCTATGGGGGCTCCCTGGGCTCTGGGGGTCTGTATGGCTATGGGGGCTATGGCTCCTCCCTGGGCTATGGGGGTCTGTATGGATATGGGGGCTCTTCCCTGGGCTGTGGAGGTCTGTGGGGCTATGGGGGCTCCCTGGGTTACAGGGGCCTCTATGGCTATGGTAGACCCTATGGCTCTAGCTATTGCAGCCCTTACTCCTACCGGTACAACAGGTATGGCCGTGGCAGCTGGGGGCCCTGCTAAACCCTACAGAAATATCCCTTGACTAAAGAATGACTGGCAAACGCACGATGCGATCTTGATTCTCAACTGAGCTCTTTGGAAAGGGGCAGAGTATAAAAGACTTCCACTTAATACAGTGGAGTCAGAACAGCTCCATAAATTATACTTTGTTTCCTTCTTCATTTCATCTCCTCTTCCTTGCCCCTGCCAGTGGACAAATGTGTAACTCCACCATCCTCCCAGAGGACACTTGCTTCTCCCTGAAACTGCCACCTCCCGGGAGAAGCCTGAAGGAGCACCTCTCTTGAAGCATGGGGGTGACAACCTGCCTGCCTCTTCCTTGTGTATCTTTCTCCAGTGGCTGCTTTCCTGTACTGCAATAAAAGAAGCCTGCATCCCATGCCTGCCTCTTTGCCTTTCCTTTCAAAGCCCAGCCTCAGCTGCGGGGCTCCCTGGCCCTGCACATGTTCCCCACCAGCTGGGCCAGGATGGTGTCTTAGCCCCAGCAAAGTGAGGCTGAGCTGCTTTTGGGGAGACTCCACAGGCCTGGCCACGCAGAGTCCTACCTCTAAGAAACCCATATGCCCAGTCTTTCATTGCTACTGAGCTGAAATGATCATCTCCCTACACGAATTATTCTTGCGGTCAGTTTTCCAGCTGTTAGTCCAATTTTTTTTTTTACTAGTTAATTTTGTGCTGGAATTCCTTTTAATTTTATGTCTTCCCAGATGATGTGCTAGAAATCATGAAACTGTGTTCAAAGACAAAGCAAAAAAGTGTGGCCTGAAGTTCTGTCAAAGCATATTCTGCGAAGGAACAATAGGAGGAAGGTAAACAATGGGAAACAATTTTTAAGATCGCTATCTGATGAGCAAAGATCAAGCATTACCACTTCTTCTCCTTAATCACTGCTGTGATAACAGTTGCCTCAGGGAAGTTTTGGCTGAGTCTGTAAGTCATCTGGGTGAAGTAAAAAGAATATGAACTAATGCATTACAGGATTTTTACCTATTACTTTGCTGAGACTCTTTCAAAGAATATATAATTTCTTGACCTCAACCCTCTGACAATGTCATAGAATAGCGAGTCTGGTTTTAATAGGTAATTTCAATATCCCCAGCCAAATGCAACTGCCTATGTCAGGTGGCTGTGTGCTATAAGTAGTAACAAGTTGAAATGAAAATTAATCTATGGTACTCATGAATCTCACTTTTATTTTAAGAAAATACTATTTTTGCTGATTAGCAAATGCTTATTGAGAATATTTTGACAAAAAAAAAAACAACCTTCACTGAAAGGTTCTCCTCTTTCTGCCTGCTTTATCCTCCCTGTCCCAACACTGCCTGCCCTCATAGCCCTGGGCTTTCTGGGGAAGGTCTTGGGGACTCTGGGAAGGGACTGGAGCTTGCAGGGCCCAGCTGAGAGCTGAGCCCATGCCCCATGACTACCTGGGATGTGTGAAGAGCCCAGGCGGCTAGGGTGGAAGAGAAAAGCTCCTGCCTTTTGGGCATAAGTAAATGGCTCTCTGTCCCTGCTGCTGCTCTCCGTCCTCACATGGCTTGAGGCAAGGACACTGCTGCCATGAATTCTCAGGAGCTCAGCAGCCAGCCTCCTGGCTTGTGCTGCACCAGCCCTCGGCTCAGATTCCTCTCTTACACTGAGCAAAGCCCTCTCTCCTCCGAGCTAGTTCAGCCCAGGGCAATTCCTGGGACAGCTTTAGAGAACATGGATGCCTGGTGTCCTCTTTTTCTCTTCTGCTCAACACCAGGATCCTGCTGTCATGAACAGCCTCTAAGAGGCACTCCAGTGTAAATCATACATGATCACAGCTGAATATCTGAGCTCCAACTGCCAGCTTTTCCACTGATTCTCTCAATAAGGCAGTGTCAGGCAAGTATAAGCCAGCAGCAGTTAAATGTGTATTGTGTCAAAGAGCAAGTGCCTAGCCCAAGATAATAAGATTGGTGAGAGCTATTAGCAGCCAGCTAACCTGATTACGTAGCTTTTATTTGGTCTGGATGCCTGTTCAGGGTGAGCTCATGTCTGATTGGAAAATAGTACATGGAGATTCCACTTTCTATTGGTGTCTACTGTTATATAGGAGTTAAAGGAATGGAGAGAGTTTACTACATTGGTTACTCAAGGATCAGTCTCAGAAAATCTCTAATTACTCGTTTGCTTTAATGGCATTGACACATAATTTGGGAGGACTCTGTTTTATGTCCTGATAACAAAAAGCTGAGTGGCACTAAACAGGAGGGAATCAGACTTTAAGACTGGAAGAACAAGATGGCTTAACTGATGGGAGTAACAGTAACGGTATGATCTTCAGTAATGCAGTGCAGAGCCATGCACCTGCATGACAAGATGCCCTGCAAAGGCTTCTGCCACAGGAATGGGGCTGTGATTTTTATTTCAGGTGTGTAGCAGAGGAGCGAGGAGCACCACGTGTGTTGGTCTGTGCTTGAGGTGAGAATGGGAAAGAGAAGTAGAAGAGGCAATGGCACAAAGGGAGGGGGCAGAAGAAGGGCAAGGTGAAAGAGGAGAAGAATAGGAATTGGAAGCAGAACTTAAAGAGGAATAGAAAGGGGTAGGAGAAGGTAAAGGAGAAAAGGTAAGGGGAAGGCAGAGGAGAAGGGGAGAAGAAGAGGAAAGGTAGAAGGGAAGTGGGAAAAGAAGGAGTAAGAAGATGAGTTAGAAGGGGAAGAGGCTATGGAAGAGGAAACGGAAAGAGAAGCCTCCATTTGCTTTTTATCTCAGTGCCTCAGACAGAGACTTGGAGGCTCAAAGGCCTGAACCACAGACAGGCATCAGCCCTAGCTAACTTCAAGAACCTGGGGCAACCAAGCTCATGCCATGGAGGCTAGAGTTTAGCAACTACAGATGACAAGCATGTGCTGCATGCAAAGGAACAGACAGAACATCAGATCTAATAACATGCAGACATCAGGGCTGTGCGGGGTCTCCCCAAAAGCAGCTGAGCCTGGCTCTGCGGGGGCTGAGAGAGTGCCCTGGCGCAGCTGGCCGGGGCCCCGTGCAGGGCCAGGGAGCCCCGCAGCCGACGCTGGGCTTTGAAAGGAAAGGCAGAGAGGCAGGCATGGATTGCAGGCTTCTTTTATTGCAGTGCAGGAAAGCGGCCACTGGAGAAAGCCACGTACGAGGGAGGCACGCAGGTTGTCCCTGCAGGCTTTGAGTAAGGTGCTCCTTCAGGCTTCTCCCAGGCGGTGGTCATTGCAGAGACATGCCTGTGGGACGATGGTGCGCATCTGGGCATGGTCGGGATTAAGGAGGAGGAGGAGGGTCATGGAGAGAGGGTAAGGAGGGGAGAAAGGGGTGAGGAGTGAGTCTGAGTGTCCCAAGGGCTGTGCCGGGGTCTTTGGGTCAGGGTCTAGCAGGGCCCACAGGTGTCCCACAGCTTCTTGGTGTAGCGGGGCAAGACGCAAGGGCTGCAGGCGGGAGAAGCGTAGGGTCTGCCAAAGGTGCAGAGGCCCCCCGAGCCCTGCGTGGCCCCGGCACCGTAGAGGCCCCCCAGCCCCAGGGAGCCCCCAAAGGCCGGTGCTCCGGAGGAGCCCACCACGGCTTGCTGGGGGAAGGAGCTGAGGATGGGGCCGGGGAAGGTGATGACGACGGGGGGCGGCTGGATGAAGGCCGTGGAGTCGGGGCACTGGCGGGCGCACAGCTCGTTGCAGCTCTCGGCGATGGGCTGCGGGACGGCGACGCTGGTTTTTGGTGGGCACAGGTCGTAGCAAGACATCTTTGTTGGAGAGAGCTGAGCCTGAAAGACATGGCCCCAAGGACAGGTGTCATGACCGAGGAGGAGATCCTCTGGCCGAGCAGGGCCTTGTTCCAGGGCTGCCTTGGAGCTGGAGGGGCCAGAGCCACCGCATTGCCCGCACTGCCCACCGCTTAGCCCTTGCCCAGACAGCCCCCCTCAGCGCCCTGCTCTCCTCACACAGAGGACGCACAAACCCTCCCTGAGAGCCGGGCCTTGCTCTGCACGTCCCGGCCCGAGGCTCCTTCCTCCTCCCGCCATGGCTCAGCCTGCCCTGGCTGCCCGAGCCTGCTACCAGCACGCCCGCTGCTGTCACTGCTCTCCCGCCCAGGGAGGCCCCACGCTGGCCACTGCCACAGCAGGCAGACAGCGGCAGGCACCCACCTACCCTTTTCCTGAGCAGAGCGAGGCAGGAGCGGCGGATGCCAGCACTCACCGAGGGCAGCGCTTTTATTGCTGGCCGCCGAGTGCAGGGAGGAGCTGGCCATGCTGGGGACACGTGGCCCACGGTGGCCAAGCCCCTGCCTCCTCCCTGCGTGGCACGGGGCTGTTTTGCTGATGCCGTTTCCTTGCCGGCCCTAACCCGCTCTATCAGCCCCTGCCATCATCCCGCTTGGACGCTTGCCAGCTGCCACCTCATGGGCCAAATGAGCCCCGCTGTCTTTTCATTATCTCGGTGTGTAAGAGGGCACGCAGCGTGACAAAGGCTGACTGCAAGCGCCCGGCGTGCCACTGCTCTTCGCCAAGGGCTTGGTCTCACGGCGGCCCCGTGCCCTCTTTGCAGAGCCCCAGGCAAGACCAGGGTCATGGCACTGGGCAAGAAGGTGGCCTCGCAAAGGACTGCGGCACGCGAGCGACCGCATGACGTATGCCATGTGGCTATTATCTAGAGAGGCGCGAGGTTACGAAATGCCAAATCAAAGGCACTCCTCTCGGTCACTGCCTGCTCAGCACGATGCATCACTCGCCAGCCCAAGGCAGCCGGCCTCCCTCCGCCCCCAGGCACTGGCCATCAAGCTCTGCACTCTGGGGGAGAAAGACCACTCATGCGCTTCCGCGGGGTACGTGATGCAAGGAGCACGGATCCCCACCTGGGCCCACGTGCCTCGGGCTCATGCCAGTCCTGCCAGGCCCTTGCAAGTGTGGCGGGAGCCCCATTGCTGGGGGACGGTGCTGGGCAGGGTCTGCCCTCGAGCTGCTGGGCAGCTGGGAGCCCTGTCACAATGCACAGCCACAGCAGCCCACAGCTACGCTGGCCCCATTGGCGCTGGCGCCTCTCCTCCCAGCAGAGCCTGGCTGCCAGCTCAGGGCACAGGTGTCTTCCCAGGGCAGAGCACAAGGCAGGCAGCGAGGAGCTGCAGAAGCAGGGGCCTCTGCTGCCGCGCGCAGCCCCTACGAGGGGGATGCCCGCTCTCAATTAGCCCACGGAGCAGAAAGGGGAGGAGAGCCTCAGAAGGGGCATGTGCTGGACGGGTGAGGGGATGCTGACTCAGGGAGGGCCAGAAGCCCAACAGCCCTGTTGTCATTGGCAGGAGGGAGTGCCGCCTCTGCAGATTGGCCCAGGTGGTGCTGAGCAATGGCAGGGCCGCTATAAAAGCTCTGCCTCTGCCAGGCTCTCCCATCCACTGCTCTGCTTGCCTTCTCCTCTGGGAACAGGGTAAGTCTGCGAGCGGTTCTTCTTCAGACCCCCTGCTCTGCGCCCGACCCCTGCGCCTCGGGTGCTCCCCTCAGCTGCTCTCTTACAACCTCTGCCCTCTCGCAGAGCACCATCAGATCCCGCACAAAGATGTCCTGCTACGACCTGTGCCCACCAAAAACCAGCGTCGCCGTCCCGCAGCCCATCGCCGAGAGCTGCAACGAGCTGTGCGCCCGCCAGTGCCCCGACTCCACGGCCTTCATCCAGCCGCCCCCCGTCGTCGTCACCTTCCCCGGCCCCATCCTCAGCTCCTTCCCCCAGCAAGCCGTGGTGGGCTCCTCCGGAGCACCGGCCTTTGGGGGCTCCCTGGGGCTGGGGGGCCTCTACGGTGCCGGGGCCACGCAGGGCTCGGGGGGCCTCTGCACCTTTGGCAGACCCTACGCTTCTCCCGCCTGCAGCCCTTGCGTCTTGCCCCGCTACACCAAGAAGCTGTGGGACACCTGTGGGCCCTGCTAGACCCTGACCCAAAGTCCCCGGCACCGCCCCCACACCAAACACCAATGCCACCGCCACCCATGCACGGCTGAGCTGGTGGGCACGAGGCACTGAGGAGTGCTGAGCAGCCCCATCCAACGCCTGGGCAGCTGGCAGTGCCGCTCACCCTTGGCCCTTCCTGCCCTCTTCCCCTGCCCTTTAATCCCCTCCCGTGCCCAGTCCTCCCTGCCCTGGGACGGGGCAGGAGGTGGACCCGAAAGGCCCTGTGGGGCTGCAGGGCCACGACTTCGGCATCCGGAGCGCTGCAGCAACGGGGCATCCGGAGAGACAATCGGTGCTCTGGGGAAGATCCCTCTGCCTCCCCCAACACATGGCAGCCAGCCTCTCTGGGTCTTGCCCACCCTCCCTCTGAGAGCCTCTCCTGCCCCTCTGGGCACAATAAAGATTTCCTGCATCCAACTCGTGCCTCCCTCCCTCTTTGTGCCCCTTTGGGAGGACCCCGGGGGTCGCGTGCCCGTCAGCTCTGGGAGGGCAAATGCTGAGATGCCCAGGAGAGGTGAGGATGGGCAGCGCTGGGAGAGGGAGGATGCAGACAGGCAGGGGAGAGGGAGCTTTTGGTTGGAGCTTGCAGGAGCTGGGGAAAGGGCAGAGGGCAGAGAGCAGGCCAGGTGCTGGCAGCGCTCCTTTGCCTGGTCTTCGCAGTGCAGGAGAGACACCGGCACCGCCAGGTCCCGCTGATCCACCGAAGCACGGCAGCACCTCTGGGCACCTGCGCAGAGGAGGCTGGACGAGAGCCAGCGTTAAACCCGCGCTTGGGAAATGGCTGTCACGTGCTGGAGAGCAGCTTGTTGAGGGTGGGCCCAGGGGATGCTGCTGGTGGACACCAAGGTGAGCACGAGCCGGCCACGTGTCCTGGGCCAAAGGCAGCCAGCGGGGCCCTGGGCTGCATGCTGAGGAGCATGGGCGGCAGGGGGAGGGAGGGGAGCGTTGCATTTGCCTCAGCACTGGCGAGGCCACCCCTGCGGTGCTGTGTTGAGCCCAGGGCTGCCCAGCACAGGAGAGATGTGTGGCTCCTGGAGAGAGCCCAGCAAAGAGCTGCTCGCCGATGAGCGTCCTGGTTTGGGCTGGGATAGAGTGAATTGCCTTCACAGTAGCTGGGATGGGGCTATGTTCTGGATTTGTGCTGGAAACAGTGTGGATAATCGCGGGACATTTTCCTTCTTGCTGAGGAGATCCAGAGAGAGATGGGACTGTTCATGGTGGTGCAGAGGAGGCTCAGCGGGGCTCAGCAATGTGCAGAGAAGGCCAGCACGGCCAGCACATGCAGCGGAGAGCTCCCAAGATGATGAGGGGCCTGGAGTGTCTCCCTCATGAGGAAAGGCTGAGAGACGGGGTTTTGTTCAGCCGGGAGAAGAGAAGAGTGAGGGGGGATCTCATCAATGCTTCTTAAAATCTGTGAAGGGTGGGTGCCAAGAGGATGGGACTGGACTCTTTTCCTTGGTGCCCAGTGAGAGGACAAGGGGCAATGAGACTATATTGGAAGATGGGAATTTCCACTTAAACGTGAGAGAAAACTCCTTTACTGTTCTGGTGTCAGAGCAGTGGGACAGGCTGCCCGGAGATGCTGTGGAGTCTCCTTCCCTGGAGATATTCAAAACCCACGTGGATGCGGTCCTCTGCCCCTGTTCTAGGTGTACCTGTTCAAGCAGGGTGTTTGGACGAGGTGATCTCCAGATTTCCCTTCCAACCACTTCCAGCCTGTGATTCTGTGGTTGTGTGGTTCTGTGACATGGCTGAAGGGGAGGCTTGAAGACGATGGAGCCAGGCTCATGTCAGAGGTGTCCAGTGCCAGGAGAAGAGCCAATGGTCACCACGTGAAACACAGGAGCCTCTGCCTCAATGTCCCAAAATAATTTTTTCCCTGTGAGGCAGACCGAGCAGTGGCACAGGTTACCCCGTGAGGTGGTGGAGTCTCTGTCCTTGGAGACATGCAGAAGCTGGCTGGCCACGGTGCTGGGCAGCGGGCTGTGGGTGAGCCTGCTGGAGGGGTCAGCATGAGAAGATGCCCTGCAAAGGCTCCTGCCACAGGAGCGTGGCTGCGATTTCTGTGATTTCAGGTGTGCGTCAGAGAAGGGAGGAGCAGCGCGCGTGTTGTTCTGTGCTGGGGGTAATAAGCGGAAGGAGAAAGGGAAGCGGAGAAGGAGAGGGAAGAAGTGGAGGGAAGGGGAAGGGTGGGAGGGAGAAGAAGGCGGCGGGAAGGGGAAAGACAAAGAGGAATGAGGAGGGGAAGGGAATGGGATAAGGAAGAGGAAGGGAAGCCTCCCCTTTGCTTTCTGCCGCCACGCCTCTAGTAGAGCCCAGGAGGCAGAAAGGGGCTGGGGTCGTGTCAGGCACGGCCCCCGGCTGGCCTCCAGACCCTGGGTAAGCTGCGCTCCTGCGCAAGGAGGCTGGAGGTGTGCAAATGCCGCAGGGCTGTGTGTCCTGCAGGCAGGGGAGCAGCCTGCGTTGAGGCAGGGCCCTTGGAGCTCATCTGCGGGACGGTGTGCGTCCAGAGCTGCCAGGGCTGTGCGGGGGGGTCTCCCCAAAAGCAGCTGAGCCTGGCTCTGCGGGGGCTGAGAGAGTGCCCTGGCGCAGCTGGCCGGGGCCCCGTGCAGGGCCAGGGAGCCCCGCAGCCGACGCTGGGCTTTGAAAGGAAAGGCAGAGAGGCAGGCATGGATTGCAGGCTTCTTTTATTGCAGTGCAGGAAAGCGGCCACTGGAGAAAGCCACGTACAAGGGAGGCACGCAGGTTGTCCCTGCAGGCTTTGAGTAAGGTGCTCCTTCAGGCTTCTCCCAGGCGGTGGTCATTGCAGAGACATGCCTGTGGGATGATGGTGTGCATCTGGGCAAGGTCGGGATTAAGGAGGAGGAGGAGGGTCATGGAGAGAGGGTAAGGAGGGGAGAAAGGGGTGAGGAGTGAGTCTGAGTGTCCCAAGGGCTGTGCCGGGGTCTTTGGGTCAGGGTCTAGCAGGGCCCACAGGTGTCCCACAGCTTCTTGGTGTAGCGGGGCAAGACGCAAGGGCTGCAGGCGGGAGAAGCGTAGGGTCTGCCAAAGGTGCAGAGGCCCCCCGAGCCCTGCGTGGCCCCGGCACCGTAGAGGCCCCCCAGCCCCAGGGAGCCCCCAAAGGCCGGTGCTCCGGAGGAGCCCACCACGGCTTGCTGGGGGAAGGAGCTGAGGATGGGGCCGGGGAAGGTGACGACGACGGGGGGCGGCTGGATGAAGGCCGTGGAGTCGGGGCACTGGCGGGCGCACAGCTCGTTGCAGCTCTCGGCGATGGGCTGCGGGACGGCGACGCTGGTTTTTGGTGGGCACAGGTCGTAGCAAGACATCTTTGTTGGAGAGAGCTGAGCCTGAAAGACATGGCCCCAAGGACAGGTGTCATGACCAAGGAGGAGATCCTCTGGCCGAGCAGGGCCTTGTTCCAGGGCTGCCTTGGAGCTGGAGGGGCCAGAGCCACCACCTTGCCCGCACTGCCCACCGCTTAGCCCTTGCCCAGACAGCCCCCCTCAGCGCCCTGCTCTCCTCACACAGAGGACGCACAAACCCTCCCTGAGAGCCGGGCCTTGCTCTGCACGTCCCGGCCCGAGGCTCCTTCCTCCTCCCGCCATGGCTCAGCCTGCCCTGGCTGCCCGAGCCTGCTACCAGCACGCCCGCTGCTGTCACTGCTCTCCCGCCCAGGGAGGCCCCACGCTGGCCACTGCCACAGCAGGCAGACAGCGGCAGGCACCCACCTACCCTTTTCCTGAGCAGAGCGAGGCAGGAGCGGCGGATGCCAGCACTCACCGAGGGCAGCGCTTTTATTGCTGGCCGCCGAGTGCAGGGAGGAGCTGGCCATGCTGGGGACACGTGGCCCACGGTGGCCAAGCCCCTGCCTCCTCCCTGCGTGGCACGGGGCTGTTTTGCTGACGCCGTTTCCCTCGCCGGCCCAACCCGCTCTATCAGCCCCTGCCATCATCCCGCTTGGACGCTTGCCAGCTGCCACCTCATGGGCCAAATGAGCCCCGCTGTCTTTTCATTATCTCGGTGTGTAAGAGGGCACGCAGCGTGACAAAGGCTGACTGCAAGCGCCCGGCGTGCCACTGCTCTTCGTCAAGGGCTTGGTCTCACGGCGGCCCCGTGCCCTCTTTGCAGAGCCACAGGCAAGACCAGGGTCATGGCACTGGGCAAGAAGGTGGCCTCGCAAAGGACTGCGGCACGGCAAGCGACCGCATGACGTATGCCATGTGGCTATTATCTAGAGAGGCGCGAGGTTACGAAATGCCAAATCAAAGGCACTCCTCTCGGTCACTGCCTGCTCAGCACGATGCATCACTCGCCAGCCCAAGGCAGCCGGCCTCCCTCCGCCCCCAGGCACTGGCCATCAAGCTCTGCACTCTGGGGGAGAAAGACCACTCATGCGCTTCCGCGGGGTACGTGATGCAAGGAGCACGGATCCCCACCTGGGCCCACGTGCCTCGGGCTCATGCCAGTCCTGCCAGGCCCTTGCAAGTGTGGCGGGAGCCCCATTGCTGGGGGACGGTGCTGGGCAGGGTCTGCCCTCGAGCTGCTGGGCAGCTGGGAGCCCTGTCACAATGCACAGCCACAGCAGCCCACAGCTACGCTGGCCCCATTGGCGCTGGCGCCTCTCCTCCCAGCAGAGCCTGGCTGCCAGCTCAGGGCACAGGTGTCTTCCCAGGGCAGAGCACAAGGCAGGCAGCGAGGAGCTGCAGAAGCAGGGGCCTCTGCTGCCGCGCGCAGCCCCTACGAGGGGGATGCCCGCTCTCAATTAGCCCACGGAGCAGAAAGGGGAGGAGAGCCTCAGAAGGGGCATGTGCTGGACGGGCGAGGGGATGCTGACTCAGGGAGGGCCAGAAGCCCAACAGCCCTGTTGTCATTGGCAGGAGGGGAGTGCCGCCTCTGCAGATTGGCCCAGGTGGTGCTGAGCAATGGCAGGGCCGCTATAAAAGCTCTGCCCCTGCCAGGCTCTCCCATCCACTGCTCTGCTTGCCTTCTCCTCTGGGAACAGGGTAAGTCTGCGAGCGGTTCTTCTTCAGACCCCCTGCTCTGCGCCCGACCCCTGCGCCTCGGGTGCTCCCCTCAGCTGCTCTCTTACAACCTCTGCCCTCTCGCAGAGCACCATCAGATCCCGCACAAAGATGTCCTGCTACGACCTGTGCCCACCAAAAACCAGCGTCGCCGTCCCGCAGCCCATCGCCGAGAGCTGCAACGAGCTGTGCGCCCGCCAGTGCCCCGACTCCACGGCCTTCATCCAGCCGCCCCCCGTCGTCGTCACCTTCCCCGGCCCCATCCTCAGCTCCTTCCCCCAGCAAGCCGTGGTGGGCTCCTCCGGAGCACCGGCCTTTGGGGGGCTCCCTGGGGCTGGGGTCCTCTACGGTGCCGGGGCCACGCAGGGCTCGGGGGGGCCTCTGCACCTTTGGCAGACCCTACGCTTCTCCCGCCTGCAGCCCTTGCGTCTTGCCCCGCTACACCAAGAAGCTGTGGGACACCTGTGGGCCCTGCTAGACCCTGACCCAAAGTCCCCGGCACCGCCCCCACACCAAACACCAATGCCACCGCCACCCATGCACGGCTGAGCTGGTGGGCACGAGGCACTGAGGAGTGCTGAGCAGCCCCATCCAACGCCTGGGCAGCTGGCAGTGCCGCTCACCCTTGGCCCTTCCTGCCCTCTTCCCCTGCCCTTTAATCCCCTCCCGTGCCCAGTCCTCCTGCCCTGGGACGGGGCAGGAGGTGGACCCGAAAGGCCCTGTGGGGCTGCAGGGCCACGACTTCGGCATCCGGAGCGCTGCAGCAACGGGGCATCCGGAGAGACAATCGGTGCTCTGGGGAAGATCCCTCTGCCTCCCCCAACACATGGCAGCCAGCCTCTCTGGGTCTTGCCCACCCTCCCTCTGAGAGCCTCTCCCGCCCCTCTGGGCACAATAAAGATTTCCTGCATCCAACTCGTGCCTCCCTCCCTCTTTGTGCCCCTTTGGGAGGACCCCGGGGGTCGCGTGCCCGTCAGCTCTGGGAGGGCAAATGCTGAGATGCCCAGGAGAGGTGAGGATGGGCAGCGCTGGGAGAGGGAGGATGCAGACAGGCAGGGGAGAGGGAGCTTTTGGTTGGAGCTTGCAGGAGCTGGGGAAAGGGCAGAGGGCAGAGAGCAGGCCAGGTGCTGGCAGCGCTCCTTTGCCTGGTCTTCGCAGTGCAGGAGAGACACCGGCACCGCCAGGTCCCGCTGATCCACCGAAGCACGGCAGCACCTCTGGGCACCTGCGCAGAGGAGGCTGGACGAGAGCCAGCGTTAAAACCCGCGCTTGGGAAATGGCTGTCACGTGCTGGAGAGCAGCTTGTTGAGGGTGGGCCCAGGGGATGCTGCTGGTGGACACCAAGGTGAGCACGAGCCGGCCACGTGCCCTGGGCCAAAGGCAGCCAGCGGGGCCCTGGGCTGCATGCTGAGGAGCATGGGCGGCAGGGGGAGGGAGGGGAGCGTTGCATTTGCCTCAGCACTGGCGAGGCCACCCCTGCGGTGCTGTGTTGAGCCCAGGGCTGCCCAGCACAGGAGAGATGTGTGGCTCCTGGAGAGAGCCCAGCAAAGAGCTGCTCGCCGATGAGCGTCCTGGTTTGGGCTGGGATAGAGTGAATTGCCTTCACAGTAGCTGGGATGGGGCTATGTTCTGGATTTGTGCTGGAAACAGTGTGGATAATCGCGGGACATTTTCCTTCTTGCTGAGGAGATCCAGAGAGAGATGGGACTGTTCATGGTGGTGCAGAGGAGGCTCAGCGGGGCTCACCAATGTGCAGAGAAGGCCAGCACGGCCAGCACATGCAGCGGAGAGCTCCCAAGATGATGAGGGGCCTGGAGTGTCTCCCTCATGAGGAAAGGCTGAGAGACGGGGTTTTGTTCAGCCGGGAGAAGAGAAGAGTGAGGGGGGATCTCATCAATGCTTCTTAAAATCTGTGAAGGGTGGGTGCCAAGAGGATGGACTGGACTCTTTTCCTTGGTGCCCAGTGAGAGGACAAGGGGCAATGAGACTATATTGGAAGATGGGAATTTCCACTTAAACGTGAGAGAAAACTCCTTTACTGTTCTGGTGTCAGAGCAGTGGGACAGGCTGCCCGGAGATGCTGTGGAGTCTCCTTCCCTGGAGATATTCAAAACCCACGTGGATGCGGTCCTCTGCCCCTGTTCTAGGTGTACCTGTTCAAGCAGGGTGTTTGGACGAGGTGATCTCCAGATTTCCCTTCCAACCACTTCCAGCCTGTGATTCTGTGGTTGTGTGGTTCTGTGACATGGCTGAAGGGGAGGCTTGAAGACGATGGAGCCAGGCTCATGTCAGAGGTGTCCAGTGCCAGGAGAAGAGCCAATGGTCACCACGTGAAACACAGGAGCCTCTGCCTCAATGTCCCAAAATAATTTTTTCCCTGTGAGGCAGACCGAGCAGTGGCACAGGTTACCCCATGAGGTGGTGGAGTCTCTGTCCTTGGAGACATGCAGAAGCTGGCTGGCCACGGTGCTGGGCAGCGGGCTGTGGGTGAGCCTGCTGGAGGGGTCAGCATGAGAAGATGCCCTGCAAAGGCTCCTGCCACAGGAGCGTGGCTGCGATTTCTGTGATTTCAGGTGTGCGTCAGAGAAGGGAGGAGCAGCGCGCGTGTTGTTCTGTGCTGGGGGTAATAAGCGGAAGGAGAAAGGAAGCGGAGAAGGAGAGGGAAGAAGTGGAGGGAAGGGGAAGGGTGGGAGGGAGAAGAAGGCGGCGGGAAGGGGAAAGACAAAGAGGAATGAGGAGGGGAAGGGAATGGGATAAGGAAGAGGAAGGGAAGCCTCCCTTTGCTTTCTGCCGCCACGCCTCTAGTAGAGCCCAGGAGGCAGAAAGGGGCTGGGGTCGTGTCAGGCACGGCCCCCGGCTGGCCTCCAGACCCTGGGTAAGCTGCGCTCCTGCGCAAGGAGGCTGGAGGTGTGCAAATGCCGCAGGGCTGTGTGTCCTGCAGGCAGGGGAGCAGCCTGCGTTGAGGCAGGGCCCTTGGAGCTCATCTGCGGGACGGTGTGCGTCCAGAGCTGCCAGGGCTGTGCGGGGGGGGTCTCCCCAAAAGCAGCTGAGCCTGGCTCTGCGGGGGCTGAGAGAGTGCCCTGGCGCAGCTGGCCGGGGCCCCGTGCAGGGCCAGGGAGCCCCGCAGCCGACGCTGGGCTTTGAAAGGAAAGGCAGAGAGGCAGGCATGGATTGCAGGCTTCTTTTATTGCAGTGCAGGAAAGCGGCCACTGGAGAAAGCCACGTACAAGGGAGGCACGCAGGTTGTCCCTGCAGGCTTTGAGTAAGGTGCTCCTTCAGGCTTCTCCCAGGCGGTGGTCATTGCAGAGACATGCCTGTGGATGATGGTGTGCATCTGGGCAAGGTCGGGATTAAGGAGGAGGAGGAGGGTCATGGAGAGAGGGTAAGGAGGGGAGAAAGGGGTGAGGAGTGAGTCTGAGTGTCCCAAGGGCTGTGCCGGGGTCTTTGGGTCAGGGTCTAGCAGGGCCCACAGGTGTCCCACAGCTTCTTGGTGTAGCGGGGCAAGACGCAAGGGCTGCAGGCGGGAGAAGCGTAGGGTCTGCCAAAGGTGCAGAGGCCCCCCGAGCCCTGCGTGGCCCCGGCACCGTAGAGGCCCCCCAGCCCCAGGGAGCCCCCAAAGGCCGGTGCTCCGGAGGAGCCCACCACGGCTTGCTGGGGGAAGGAGCTGAGGATGGGGCCGGGGAAGGTGACGACGACGGGGGGCGGCTGGATGAAGGCCGTGGAGTCGGGGCACTGGCGGGCGCACAGCTCGTTGCAGCTCTCGGCGATGGGCTGCGGGACGGCGACGCTGGTTTTTGGTGGGCACAGGTCGTAGCAAGACATCTTTGTTGGAGAGAGCTGAGCCTGAAAGACATGGCCCCAAGGACAGGTGTCATGACCAAGGAGGAGATCCTCTGGCCGAGCAGGGCCTTGTTCCAGGGCTGCCTTGGAGCTGGAGGGGCCAGAGCCACCACCTTGCCCGCACTGCCCACCGCTTAGCCCTTGCCCAGACAGCCCCCCTCAGCGCCCTGCTCTCCTCACACAGAGGACGCACAAACCCTCCCTGAGAGCCGGGCCTTG